>NW_022991666.1:22944-125304 GCF_902827175.1 Gymnodraco acuticeps
CTCTACACCAGGGGTGGCCAACCCGCGGCTCGCGAGCCGCATGCGGCTCGAGAGCCAGTTTCATGCGGCTCTTCAATTCATATCGAATTTTATATGTGTGAGTGTGGGGGAGAGACACGGACTCCTGACAGTTAGACCTGATATTTAGTAGGTCTGTTAAGTATTGAATGCTGATAATTCGGACGTAATTTGACCGGTCAAAGTTGTTTGGGCACGGATAAAATCGCTCCGTTACTTTCGTCCCGGCTCTCCCTACGTGTGTATGTGTGGTGTCAGGTGTCAGTATGAGAGGATGACAGCGCCGCCGTCTAATTTTGATCAGGAGCGAAGCGGAGGGGTCTAGATCTGCATGAAGGGTGTTATTTTCCCATTATCCCGCTTATTACATGGCCACATTCTCAACAAAGTAACGATATGACTCCCAATATTAATTGAAATGCTTTTATAGATTTAGAAAATGTTTTTATTGATTTAAAAAAATAGTACGCTATTATTTATTTAAAATGACATGCATCCGCTAAGAGAAATAGTCCGTTGTTACTGTTTGAACGTAGCAACGGCAGGAACTGCTTGACAGCGGTCTGTCTGTTCTGGATTAACAACGTGTCACGTGTTCTGAATTGACCAATCAGAATCGAGTATTAAACACTATCTGACCATGAATTGAGTTTGATCCTAAAATGGCAGGGAAGAAATGCACAGCTAAGCGAAAATATGAAGACGAACATAGGACGTTTTTAGTAGAGTGGGAGAGTTCATATTTTTTTATCGAACGCAATTGCAAGCCATTTTGCCTTATATGCCAAACAGCATTAACCCATTTCAAGGCTTCAAATCTTCAGCGCCATTTCACCTCACTCCATGCTAACATCGACCATGACTTCCCAAAAGGTACGGAACTTCGCAAGCAGAAGATAAACACCTTGAAAAGTCAGGCAGAAAAGCAGACACAGTTTTTCAAAAAAAATAACGAAGCACTCGGAGACCGTAACACTTGCATCTTATCAAGTTGCTTGGAACATAGCACAAGCTAAAAAGCCGTACAATGAAGGGGAGTTTGTTCAAAAATGCCTCAGTGACGTGGTTGAAATCTTGTCTCCAGAAAACAAAAAACTGAAACAAGCGGTATCAGACGTCCAACTGTCCCGCCACACTGTTGAACGCAGAATATCGGACATTAACACCGCCATCGAAGCGCAGTTACACTCTGATCTTCAAACATGTGAGTTTTTCAGTGTGGCATTGGATGAGTCTTGTGACATACAAGACAAGCCTCAGTTGGCAATATTTGCATGATCAGTCTCAAAGGATTGTGTTATAAAAGAAGAACTCCTTGATATTGTGCCATTAAAAGACAGAACCCGTGGCATCGATGTAAAAGAAACAATGATACATGTGTTTGTGAAAGCAAATGTGCCCAAGCAGAAACTAACTGCAATAGCCACAGATGGAGCGCCATCAATGGTCGGATCTGTGAACGGGCTTGTGGGGCTGTGCAAAGCTGACAACACATTTCCCGAATTTTGGAATTTCTACTGCATCATTCACCGGGAGCAACTTGTGTCCAAATCACTGAATTTAGACAACGTCATGAAGCCTGTGATGGAAATCGTAAACTACATCCGCACGCATGCTCTTAACCACAGGCAATTTAAGAATCTCATCGCTGAACTCGACCAAGGGCTTCCAGGAGACCTGCCGCTGCACTGCACTGTGAGGTGGCTTTCTAAAGGCAAAGTGCTGTCTTGCTTCTTTGAGCTGTTGGATGCTGTGAAACTGTTCATGGAACAGAAGGACAAGGATTATCCGGAGCTCTCAGACCCCAAGTGGATTATGGATCTGGCCTTTTTGGTCGACATGCTGTGTCATCTGGACAGACTGAACCTGGATCTGCAGGGAAAGTTAAAAATGCTGCCTGACTTAGTGCAAAGTGTATTTGCGTTTGTTAACAAACTGAAACTGTTTAAGACACATCTTCAAAAGGGAGAATTAGCGCATTTTCCCTCTCTGCTAAAAGCAAGCGCACAAGCCACCGGTGCCACCCGGAAAAAGCAAACAGCCCGTTATGCAATATTGATTGAAACCCTGCAGGAAAACTTTGCGACCCGGTTCCATGATCTACATGTGAAAAGGCCACAGATTACGTTCCTCGTCGATCCTTTTAATGCTGAGACGGACTGTTTGAAAGCCCCGCTAGTCAAGCACGAGGCGGTGGCCGAGTTGGAGATGATCGAACTTTCAGAGGATGACCGACTGAAACCTGTTCTGATGGAAGGGACCCTTGAGTTCTGGAAAACTGTGCCGATCGAAAAATACCCAAATGTCAAACGGGTTGCGCTCAAGCTACTTTCAATGTTTGGGTCAACATACGTCTGTGAGTCTGTGTTTTCTACCCTGAAACACGTGAAATCCAAGCATCGATCTGTTCTGACTGACACACATGTGAGAGAATTGCTTCGAGTGGCCACAACGGAATACAAGCCAGATTTGAGGAGGATTGTTCAAAGCAAGGAATGTCAGAAGTCTCACTAATTTAAAGTAAGATAACAAACCTTTTCAATTTTGTTTACTGAGAGTTTGTGTGTGAGTGCACACAATGTTCATTGCTATGTTGTTATGTTAACTGGCCTCTGAATACTGGTAGGAGAGGTTTCATTCAATTTCTGTCAATATTATGGTGTGTGCCATTTACAATAAATCTGTCTGAGCAGAGCTGTGTGTGTCTCTCTGTGTGTGTGTGTGTGTGTGTGTGTGTGTGTGTGTGTGTGTGTGTGTGTGTGTGTGTGTGTGTGTGTGTGTGTGTGTGGCCTAGCATTACTATACTTGTGGGGACCTAAATCTGTTTACACAGTCACGTGTGGGGACTCGCCTCCCTTATGGGGACAAATTGGAAGTCCCCATGAGGGGAATCATTCATTTTAGGGTGAAGACTTGGTTAGGTTTAGGGTTAGGTTAAGGTTAAGGGTTAGGCATGTGTTGGTTATGGTTAGGGTTAGGATAAGTCTCCAGGAAATGCATGTAAGTCAATGTAATGTCCCCTGAAGTGATGTATACGGTGTGTGTGTGTGTGTGTGTGTGTGTGTGTGTGAGAAGTTTTATATTTTCCTTTTATCTGTGAGAGAGAGAAGGGAGGAAGAAAGTGAAGGAGCACAGAGAAAGGCTGAGAACAAAAGAGAGATTGAGGGAGGGGGGGTGCACGTGCATCTGTGACTGTGTTTGATGTGGCTCTTTGCAGTAACATAGTCAAAATGTTGGCTCTTAACTTCTGACTGGTTGGCCACCCCTGCTCTAGACACTAATTAGAAGAACACAGACTAAAACAGAAATGTACAGACGAATCAGATTATTAAACATGACCTTAAAATATATTTTATATGTTTTTTTATTTATTTTTTAGTATTTTTTTGTAATCATTATTTGTAATACTTTCTTCTGACACTAGGTGGGGCTGTGCCCCACCTGCCCCTAATGACCAGCCGCCACTGTTTATATATATATCTATGCTGCCACCCACCCGAAGTCCCCGGAGTTGGGGACTGGCTTCAGTAGAAGCTGCTGGGAGTCCCCTTCCGAGTAAATCGCCAGAACGCCGACACCTCCTCATCTCCACCGCTCCCATGTTTTATTTTGTGTTGCCATAAATTAGTCTCTCTGCGTTGGTGCGCTGGGCTAATGCTAATGCTAATAATGCTAATGCGAGGAAAATAAAATGGCGGCTTCACAAAACTTTTGGGGAGTTTTACGGGGCGTGGTTTGCATTCCGCCCAGCCAATCAGAAATGGGAACCTTTTTCTCCCACGAAAGTACCTGCTCTCTAGCAGGGACTGAAAAGGGGGTGAAAGGTTCTCATGAACTAAGTTCTAGTTCCAATTTTTTTTGGTGTGAACGCAACATTTCGGAAATATCGGAACTATACTGGGAAAAGTACTCTGGTCTGGTGTGAAAGCGCCTATAAGGACTAGTAGAGCAGCGTTTTTTAACCAACATGTTCACAAAAGATTCAGAGGACTCAGTATACAATCATCCAGTACAGCATCGAACAGAACCACTAAACACATTTTATCATTCACCACAAATTATTGTTATTATTAATTATTTTCTCAGACATGTTCTTCCCTCCGATTGGACACCAGCCTCTTCATGTTAAAATGAGCTAACATGTGTTGGAGGTGGGCGAATGTGTGCATGCCATCTGCGCAGAAAAGCATGTTTTCCCGAACATGGAGAGAAGAGGATTGCCTGTTGTGTTGTCATGGATACGATGGTAGATATTATCTAAGCAGGCTTCGGGCAAAATGAGGGGGATTTTTTTTATCAATCATTACTCCTGCTTTTCATCCCTGGCTCAATATTTCTGCTTTCATCTGCAAAGCCTTTCAGAGCTCATGTGAAGGTGAAAATACTATGGAAAAATTGTCGGCTAAAACCCTCAAACAAAAAATACCAAAAGATAAGATGATTTCTTTAATTGAGAGACATTTATTTAGACATTTTCGGCCCATTCGAGCCACAAAAGCAACGTTATGTTTCACACCAAAATGATATATCCACGTTAAGCCCCTATTTAGCTTCTGGCTTCAGGGATTAAAACATCATTTTGGGATGAAACTCTGAAATTAGGTACAAAAAGGAAAATAATTGCACAGTATTACGATGATGATGGCATGACAGAGAGATACCTTGTTAACCAGTGCATTTAAAGAGGCACATATTGGAGATGATAAGAGCCACCATCACATCATAGACAGTAGAAAACATGGACGTCGTCTCCGTGAATTCACCCTCAGGTTTCTGAAGAGACCTGCTAATCCAACCTGTCACTCAAACCCTAATAATGCCTCAATTTAAGCTTTAAAACAATCAAATCATCTTTAAAAGTGGATGAGTTATGCAAAAATGTGCACCCATACAGTCATGAAATGGGGACATTAGCTATAGAGATCAATACAGATTTTGTACCACGTTGTAAATATGTTTATTTTGGCTGTAAAATTGGGCATTTTAACCTATGGACGTTCTAATAACTGCAGTTTTTGGCACTTCAACACGGGCTGCTGCCACTACGTTCACATGAACACAAACTATGCTGATGAGGTCAATTTTAAGTGTCAAACCCTCCCCACTATCTCTTCAAATTAGTAAAGAAAACTGGTTAGAACGCTCTCTACTCGCGACTAAATTAGTGATTTACTCCGATGTATTCAACCGAGTCTCTCCGTTGTTGCTGCCGACGCAACCACTGAGCTTTAGGCAAATTAAATCCCATTTTATTAATTTTAAGCAACATTTGGAGCCAATGCTTCGTTCATTGGAAAAGAGTTCTCGCTTGGACACAGAAATTGATAAAACACATTCACTGGTTTGTAAAGTGTGGCAGAAGGAGTTGCATAGTGAGAGCGAGGAACCAATTTAACATTGTTAAGCTATCTGTTGTGCAATAAACATCGACTTTAAATGATCAATTAAAGCATTAAAAGCTTGTCTTGATTAAGGAGTTTGTTTTGACGTAAGGTTTCCCCCATGTCGTCTCACCTAAAGCCAAAAAGACTGATTGATAATAACCAGAGAACTGAATCCAGATCAATATTATCAGACCTTTAAATACACGGCATGTTGTGAATATGTGAATACATTTGTTTACGATGATTATGATTCTGTCGGAAAGAGTAGAAATTAAGACGATGCCAACATGAAAACAGCTGATAATCGTCTCCATGCATGTAAACGCTCTGCGAACATGCACTGTAAACATGATTAGCAAACAAAAATCCAGCGTGAAACTGTCATTTATTTTCCTGCTGGACTGGCACAGTGTTCTCGATCTGTTTGTTGAACCGGACCCCCGCTGCGGAGGACGACAGACAGAACACACAGAGAGAATGAATGAGGGGGAACGCAGGAGGTTCATTATATCGATCATTTCACGGTTTTCTACGTGAGAAGTGCCGTTAACATTAACATAATATCAAAAGGCCGGGGATGAAAAGATACGGTTGAATGCTACCCTTTTCGCATTCTGTACTAAGATCCATCTTGCATTGTATTTGAAAACAATGCAAGCTAATTTAGTTCGGGTTTAATTCACAATTTGGTGACAAAACGTCGTCTCAAGCGGATTTTTTGTAGCTGGCTTTTCTTCTTAGACAGGTAATCAAGTCCCTGCCAATAAGTAAGGCAGAGTAATGATCGCCAAAACTGCGATAAATAAAGAAAAACAGCATTATTCCTGTATTGCAGTGTAGAGATAGCTGGTTCGTATGATAAGGGTAACGGAGAGTTATTTAATTTCCTCATGTGTCTGCTTTACTTTGGAGTACCTTTAAACTGTGTGTTGTCATGAGAGAAGGTGTGTGTGGAGGGTCACGTTACTCTAATCCAGTATAATGAGCTAATGATAAACTGATAGCTTCCATCGAATTGAAGTGCTTGACGTGAACAGAACTTTACCTACTGTTAGTGGAAGCAATGTGGAAAGCATGTTAGTCTATGGAAAGAGAACATGCAGAGAAAACAAACATGTACACTGGAATAAATGTCGAATTCTCCGACCATCAATACAAATTAATCTAATTTTTCTAACCGCCTGTGGACCTGCTGACACGGCGGTTCAAAGCGTATTGATAATCTTCTCTTGCCTCTCCGTGACGCTCCGCTGACTCGACGTAGCAAAGCGGTAAAACACAAAGCAGGTAACAAAGTCTGTGACACAGCGGGAGGTCTATTCCCAAAATAATCACCAACAAAAGTTTTTTTAAAGTAGAAGACCTCCAACTGAGTAAACCACAGCCAGGTGTCCTCCCTGCTGTGGCTTCCTGCTCCTCTTAACACCAGCATTATAATATGCAAGTGCTTTTGTGCAAACTATGCAGATCGAAATCCGTACTGAGAGCAGTCTAAATTTAAGGGAATACAAAAAACAAACAAAAGTTTTAAAACCAGCATGTGGTTGAAGGGAAGCAGAGAGCGTCCCCTTACTCATGAAGAGAGGCGTCAGGAATGGCCGTCAGTGTCTGCCCGTCACCTCCGATGCCTTTTCGTCTCCTTGTCGTCTCCTCAGTCGCCTCCTCAGTCGCCTCCTCAGTCGCCCACGTCGCTGTCCTGGTCTCCTATGACCCACAGGAAGTGGAAGCTGAGGGCCAGCAGCGCAGTGCCCAGCAAGTCCCCCAGAGCCGTCAGGTAGGGGATGGAGAAGCTGTCGGGGTCTTTGCCGCTGCGCCACATGGAGTGCACCATCCAGTCCGCTATGCACAACAACAGCAACACCTGGGAGAGAGAGGTACGTTTATTTATAAAGCACATTTTCAGGCAATTCAAAGTGCTTCATCATTAACACTTAATAAGAAGACAACAGAAAGGAACTCAATAAATAACCACAATGGAATAACAGATTCAGAAACACCATGCATAAAAGAGATACAGAATAGTTTAAAAACAACATTGTAAATACAGTAGGTGCTAAAACAAGTTAAAAGACAGCTCTGAAAAGTAATGTTTTTAGCCTCGACTAAAATAACTCAGTGTTGGTGAAGACCTCAGGGTTTCTGTGAGTTTAGGAGGAGGGCCGCCATTCATATGCCGTTAATAACTGCAATATATACCTGGCTGCTAAATCTTCAGAACTGTTACAGGATGTGTATTTTGTAAATTGTGTCATTTATTTGTATGCATGCCTCTTAGGTAACATTAAGCTGTCTTTGGCTCTTTTCTGCTGTAACAATGTAAATAGGCGCTTTCACACCGGAGTACTTGTCCCAGCAGCTTCTACTGAAGCCAGTCCCCAACTCCGGGGACTTCCGGCCGGGGACTTCGGGTGGCAGTTGTTTGCGGCCTGCCAGTAAACCCAAAGCAGAAGTAGAAGAAGAAGTGACATCAGCGGCTTCATTTGCCTAATCCTCCCTCAGGGACTTATTCCGGTGTGAACGCGATCTGCTCTTTAAGTTCTCATGAACTAAGTACGGCAAAGTACTTGGTGTGAAAGCGCCTAATGTCCCCTGTGTGGGACTAATAAAGGTATTCTGAGTCATCCAGTCTGGGACCATTTGCGTCGTGTCTCCCTCTTTAAACTCTGTCGATGCAATAACGAGACTGCAGGTACGGTAGATATTTCCATCTTTTTTAAAACTGCATCGCTATCTCCTAATACAGTGCTTCTCAAAGTGTGGTCCGTGAGCGCCCCCTAGTGGTCCGTGAGTATATTGGTAAAATGTCACATTTTAAATAAATAAATAAATTTAAGTTTTCCGCACTCTCGCGGGAATATCTCCGCAATGGAGCGAGCATAAGTTTCACTTTCGAGTGCATGATATAGCTCAGATCAACACCTTCATCACACATGTGGCCACTCGTTTGTACCATTTTCAGGCGATTTGTAAAAAACGATGTGTTTTTGGATATTTGTGGAGTTAGGTGGTCCGCGAGTGTTTTTTTATTGGTTAAGTGGTCCTTGGTATGAAAAAGTTTGAGAAACACTGTCCTAATAGTAATGTTTTGGGTGGTTGTAACACGTGTGTCGGCCACTGTACAGGTGACTTGAAAATGAAGACATTAGACATTAGAGCGTAAAGGATTTACTAATGAAAGACTATTGATTATTTAACTAACATCAAAATAAATCAAAAGGATTAGTTCAATCGCTTTCTTGCCTAGAGTTTGATGAGAAAACTGGCACCACTCTGATTGGCTGCACAGTAAGTATGTAGCAAGTTAGCTTAGCTTAGTTTCCACTGGCAATTGGTCCCAAACTAGACATAGACAAATGTTAATGTTTAAAGGTATAGTTTAGTACTAACTTACAAAGAAATTCAACATATTTTCAATAATTTATTTAGGGAGCTTCAGATGTGCTTGTAGCATAGTGGAACATTCGAGTATTTCCCAAAACTATTCCTTTAGAAATCCAATTAAATATTGCACAAAGACAACTGCAGGACACATTATCAATACATAGAAATGCAACTTTTCTTTAGATGAGTTGTATTAACTAACCTGCGGTACGGGGAGTTCGAAGGTTTACATTCTTAATAACAATAGTTTTAGTTGTAGAGATGGGCCTAAATGAGGCAAATCAGGAATGTTATTTGAATTCTTATTTCTTATTATCTTATTGATTCTTTCACTATTTCCCTGACTTGCTTAGTTGTGTCTTTTCATTGCATTACCAAAAAGATAAGAAGATGCAGTCTGAGCGTAATCCTTGACAAAGAACGATGGAGACAATCTTGTGTTACCTAAGCTTGGAGGAACGAATGCTTCAAAATGCTGAGCAGAAATGCAGAAGCACTTAAACTGTAGTTGGAACGGAGAGGAGGAAGAGTAATGGAAGGCGCAGAAAACCGAGAGACGAGTTAAGAGAGAGTTATTCATAATTCAAGTTTCCACACATGGAGGCGACGGTGCTGAGAGTAAAACAGAAGTCTATTAAAAGATAAGAACAGCTCTATAATTTACAGGGAAATGAGCTGTCTGGAGTTGGCACTGCAAACATTTTAAAAACAATAAAGCAGGGCAGTCATTGGGAGATATTGACATGTTAAGAATTCAAGCAGCGCTGATGGTGTCAAAGGGAAACAGGGATAGTTGAAATACACACTAAAAGTCGACCTGATGTGTGAACCCTGAAATGTTGAATACCCCAAAAGTTGTATGTAAAAAATGTACAGTACGGGTCCCCAGCACATAGAAACTGCCGGATGCTAACTTTTTAACTATTGTCTGCATATGCTAATTAACACAACTTATGCATTTGCATAAGTTGTGTTAATTAGCATATGCAGAAAACAGGGTTTCCGTTAGCCGGTAATTACCGGTTTTTAGCTGGTAAAATGTAATAAAAACCGGTAAATTCAAAACCTGCCGGTCAAAATGTCCGATGCTCCGATCGATCGGCCGCCGATCATTATCGGCCGATATTCACTCTTAATAGTTTGATCGGTGCTCTCTATAAAGGCCGATCAGGAGAGCTGGATCTGATCGATATGGACATAAACGCGAGTGAAGTGTAACCGGACCCGAGAGAGAGATCAGATCAGCTGCTGCATAATCACCTGAAGCCCCGCCCACTGTTTAGCGAGCTGCATGAGAAACTGACGGGCTGTCAGGAGAGAGAGAGAGAGAGAGAGAGGAAAAGAGAGGATCCGTTTCTCCCGTGTTATTATTCAAAGTAAATTTTTGAATAATGTACTTCATCTACTATAAGTAGTTTATTTGAATGTAATAATTATGTTGCGGAATCATTTATTGAAAAATGAATCTGAATTTTTCCGATCTGTTACGATTATAAACTGAAGCGATATAAAAATGACTCCCATTAACTGAGTTTTAAACATCAGCATATCCGGTCATAGTCCGGTGATTACCTGCTAACGGAAACTCTGCTACACAATTCTTATTATTATTATTTGTCCGGTAAAATAAATTCTGTTCGGACATTTGACCGGCGAGATTTGATGCTCATGGTAAGATGGAAGATCCCCATAGGCCCCGCCCACTCGATCGGATCGGCGATCGGTATCAGCCGATACTGATTCCGGTGATCGGCCCCAAAATTGGCGATCGGAGCATCCCTACAGAAAATAGTTAAAAAAGGTCTTGGCCGACAATTTTGGAAGTGGTTTTGTGGGTCGTTGAGGATGTTGAATCAAACGACACTTATTGTACCACAATGGCAGTTTTGAGTCCCTTGACCCAAAACTTATCAAAATCAGTCCACCAGGGGTACAAAAATGGCCACTTTCTGGTTAAAACTGCAATTTTTTAGCCTGAACATTTTAGAAGTTGCATTAATTAGCATATGCAGACAATATTTCCAATATGGCTTGGCTGATTTGGAAAATGTAAGAGTGGTTTTTGAGGTTATTGAGGATGTTGGATGCATTTCTGACATTTTAAGGATACAAAATGGCAGTTTGAGTCCCCAAAAAACTTTAAAATGGACCCAAAATATATCAAAATCAGCCCACAGAGAGTGCAAATATGGCCACTTCCTGGTTACAACTGCAATTTTTTGATCGTGAAAATGTCAGAAATGGATTCAACATCCTCAATAACCTCCAAAACCACAAATTAATACAATTTGAGCAGATTGTGCAAATTGCCCAACATATGCAAGTTAGCATCTGGTAGTTTCTATGTGCTTTGGACCCGTACTGTACATTTATATCATTAAACTTTGGGGTCTTCAACATTTCCTGGTTCACAACAGGACTCTGAGGAGCTTGTGATGCAATTCCTTACAAAAAACATGTCTTCTAGCTTTCCTTTCCAATGATGTTCAGTCATGACACGATGAAAGGTGTCAGAACACCCTCGCAAACCTGACTTTCCACCAGCTATAGGGCTTTGTCTTTTATTCATGATGACAGGGCGGACATCCTCTCAGTTGCTTTTGTAGCATCACTTGCCTCGAACTGTCAACAACAATCCCTCATTTACAGAACACAGCTTCCACCCAGGAGGGTCTAGTTTCTCCTCAGGAAAACAAAGAAAGACAGGAGGAAATCGAGGAAAAACTTGTGTGCAAAGTTTCTCAATTTCCACATTTCGGCACGACAAATGAAAAATGAAATCTAACAGAAAGACGATTTATCAGGCGGTGTCGTTCTCCGTCTCTGTGTTTGGTTTCCTAATCACATCTGAGTGGAGAGGAGACGGCGCGTCTACAAGATAAAGCTGCTTGATCTCTAAAGATGGCCGTGTTTGCTCGCATTGCCTTTGTGTCAATTTCTCAAATTACAAAGCTCGGAGGTGGCAGAAATGTGCCGCTGAAAATCCCTTTCTGACTGGAGTTGTTGTTGATTCTGGGGGAACAATGGGTTCAAAGCAATCCATCTGTATCTCTAATATAAGAGCTAGAATCATTTATGTATCTGCAGATATGTGTTTGTGCAAAAACACGTCTTAACCTTATCCTAAAACTTGCTTTTTTTTTTTCTGTGAAGTTACTTCAACGATCAACTGTGCAAACTTTGTGTATCATTTTAAACTTTTAAGGAGGTTTCACACACCGCAACACTGCTCAACGGTAGGGAGGGGTAACGAGCCCCGGGTATTAACGGGCCCCCGGGCTGAATTATTAAAGACCGTGGTACCGTTAAGCTCCGACGTTATCGGCCTTTTTATCGGTACTGGGGACATCTAAAATATATGTATATGTATTATTGCTACACAAACATTATATTGCAGTCTTAGTGTCGCCAACTCCGTTTCTAATACGCAAAAAGACTGCAGAATGCGTCTATGGTTATTTTTAGTATTTTCGATCTTTCCAATCCAGACGAGATCTCTCTCCCCGTCTGTGTGCGAGGGGGCGGGGCAGTTTACACACACGCAGCTGCTACATGCAGCAACACACACACGGAGGAGATGGCGGAGAGAACGCGCTCCGAGGTGGTTAAACTTTACCCGTCTCGATGTGGACGATGCTCGTTGCCAAAGTGCAATAAGAGTTTAGCATGTGAGGGCGGTAACACGAGCAATTTGTCTAAACATTTATCAAAAGTGCTCCACATCCAGACGGAGGAATACACCGGGTTCGACTGTCTTTCTAGCAGCTCTGTAGCCCCATCCACGAGTAACGTTTCCACGCCAGGTGTTATGTATGCTAGCAGCAACACACGGAGTTAACTCCATGATACAAACATGGGTTAATGATTAGAGGAAACTGAGTTACTCTTTATTTTGTTAAAGTTTCAGCTATTCTGTTCACAGTTCTGTCATCACATTATTTAATACCATTTGTTAAAACATTGTTGTTTCTTTTGATGTGAAATATTATTTATTTAATTTAAATAAAAAGCAATGTTAGTTTTGTTCACAATTTGTTAAGTTACCTTTTTTTTCTTCTTCCAAAAGAACCGATAAGAGTACCGTTAAAAGACCGGGTCGATAAAAGTAGTAGTACCGTTAAAACCTTAACGATACCCATCCCTACTCAACGGGTAATAACACCACGAGACAGGACTTAGCAAACTCTTCAAAGTTAACTCGACCATTTATTCATTTCTGTCTCAACGACTCGGCAGAATATGCAGCTCACTGTGGAGGGGGGGGGGGGGGGGGGGGGGGTTCACAACCTTTTAGTGTGTTTTAGTGCATGTAAATGGTCTGCAATGGCTTAAATGTGCAGACCTAAAATCCAGAGGGTGAACAAAAGTGCTGACACCTGAAAATGAGCAGTGACGCATCCTAAAACCCGGAAGTAAGTTGGCATTTTTACCACGTCCGGTTCCTTCGACAAAAAGCAATCTCTCCATAGGATGTGGGAAAATATCTGGAACTAAGGTCTGTGGTTGAGACACATTGAAGAGAGAGATCACGTTTTGTTCTACGACATTAAATCCATCAGCAGTGACCCCACTGGTGATTTCTGAAGAGTTGACGTGTCTGAAAAACGATGGTTGTTACCAAGTGGCTGAATAGGACTACAGAAGTTGTAGAGGTCGTTGTACGTCATTACACCGAACTCGTAAACACTCCTCTAATGGCGCGTTTCCACTGCAGCGGGGTAGCCCCGTTTAAGCGTCCCTAAGCGTCCTCGCTCTGGCCTCGGGCTGCCTCGCTGGCCGGTCGAGGCCGTGGCGCATTTCCATTACAGTTTAGGACCTGGGGTAGCAACGCAGTGTAGGCGGGGCGATCGGCTTTGTTTTTGTTCACATTTCGAGTTGTTCCGTCGAGCTCCCGCTGGATTTGATCATCCCCAATGAGATGTAGGAACGTCGTCACCTCCTCGGTCGACCACGGTGTGCTTTTCTTATTAGACGTAGCCATTTTTGTAGCTCATCCGTTTACAAAATGCTGTTTATAAAAATGCTGCAAGCTTGCTTCTAGATATATATGCGACGCTAGGGATGAACTCGCGCGCGATCTTGTGACGATTCTCTCTGACCAATCAGCAGTCGAGAGTGTTGACGTCACTAGTTCAGCCCTGGCCCTGGTCTGAGGGAACCACGATTTTATGAGGCCGGAAAAAGAGGGAAAAAGTACCCGCTGGCCGGTACTAGGCTATATGGAAACGCCACCAAAAACCGGCCTGGCCGCTTGAGGACGGTTAAGGACGCTTAAACGGGGCTACCCGCTGCAGTGGAAACGCGCCATAAGTGCGTTTGCCCTATTCTTCTTGAAAGCAAGTCCCTGCCTCCTGCAGAGTGTTCCAACAAACGCTTCAACTTGAACCATTTAGAATCTGTATGTTTGAATATGGATCTTAAGTTGGCGTGACGTTGAAGCAGCGACCCTGCTGTAGTTCGTTTATAGCATAACGTTAGCATTTAGCTTCTGGCGACTAGATTTATGATTATAAAATGATAAAAGTAGGATAGACATGTGGAGATTATCCGGCTGAACAAAACGTGATCCGTCTCTTAAATGTGTCTCAACCACAGACCTTAGTTCCAGCTATTTTCCAAAACCCTATGGAGAAATTGCATTGCTTTTTGACGAAGGAACCGGAAGGAGTTTACTTCCGGGTTTAGGATGCGTCACTGCGGTTCTCTATAGGGCCCCTTTAAGTGATGTTAAAATGATATATGCATTGACTCAAATGTAATCCCCATGTTAAGCAGCTCTCTCTGTGGATGCAATTATACACAACCTTCAATCATGAGCTTAAAGAAAGCTGTAAATCCTGCCTGAAACTACACACTCACATAATGTCACTCTATTAGATACTTCAGAACACTGCAGGTACTTTTCATCCGAGGAAATATAATTGGATTTCTCTGCAGTCTTAAAAAAGAAACGCTTGTTTTGCAGACCGATTCATATTGTTGATCAGATATTGTTAAAAACCTAATCTAATGCGTGACTTGAATGCAATGATGCTCAGGAAGGACACACACACAGCACACACCACACACACCACACACACAACACACACACACACACACCACACACACACACACACACCGACACACACACACACACACACACACACACACACACACACCACACACACACACACACACACACACACACACACACACACACACACACACACACACACACACACACACACACACACACACACACACACACACACACACACACTTAATTGGATTCCTGAATTAGTAATTGTCTCTTTATTAGTTATTATAATGCACTTATTAAAGCCTGCCTCTGCATGACCATTTTTCAAGACTAGAATATTGGTTACATTTTTTGTCGCTGCTTTTAATTGAACTATTCATATCTTAAACTGCACTAACTTTTATTCACGTGTTTTTTCTTCTACAGTAATGTTTATTTTATTATCTTTGCTTTTTAATGACTGATTTGAAATGCCATTTTCTTAACGTCTTTCATTTTTGTAAAGCACTTTGACTGACCTTGTGTTGAAAGGTGCTATATAAATGAACTTGCCTTACCTTACATTAAAACATTTTAGCTCATTTAAAAAAGATCTAAATCTACATATCATATAATATTGTAAAAAAGCAACGTGGCTTTTAAAATGTAAATATCACTTTTATGAATGATCGTCTATTAGTACAGCTCTATGGTCTTTCCTATCACTCTGGGATTTTTCCAGATCAACATATTCCTATCCAAGTCTTTAGAGATTAACATTAAAATCTAGATGAATATCCTTCGAAAATTCTTATTTTATCAGGATCCTGCTCTAGTTTCACTGCTGCTAGTGGAGTTCTATCACATCACACGTTCAGGTGTTTATAATAGATACTGTAAGTGTCTAATCTCAGAGAGGCGTGTTATATTGTGCGTACTCAGAGCGGTAAGATGTTAGATTTCAGACGAGAGCTTTCTCACAGCTTAGATGTTTCCTGATGTGTCGAGATAACGCTGACGGCATCTGATACCTATCCTTCACTGGAATAACAGCGTTGGGTTTCAGAGGAAGAGATGGTTTTGTTAAAGGTCTCCTATCATGTTATTTTTAGGCATATATTATGGGTCTCAGATTTTAAAAATATATATTTTAGACATCCCTCATATCCTTCTGTTTCAGCTTGAAAACAAAATAAAAGAGGAGGGGGAGCTAATGCCTGATCAGAATTCTACGAGACACCCAGCTAAATGTGATTAAATGCCTTATCATGTTCCAAACCACATCAAGGATTCTTTCTGAAACAGTATGGAGCTCAAAGGCTTTCTCTCTTGCCGGTTATACCACAAGGTGAGTTCCTTTTTACTTCCTGCTTCTTCACACACATGCTCTCCAGTACAGGTTAGCTCTGAGTGTTAGCGATGCTAATGTAAACACCGACCATATTACGTCCAAAACAGTCGGGCATTGTTTCTGATAGCAACGTTTCTGATTGGGCCGTGGGTCCACATTTCAGATATTACGTCATATCGGACGCAAATCTGGATCAGCTCCGTTGTAGCCCCGTTTTTAGAGATTTGGGTACGGAGGAAAAGAGAGAGGGTTTTATTTTCTGACGCTGCGTGAGTTCCCCGACACACCGGGGACACATGTTTATGTAGAGAAGACATTAAAAGTGCATTTAGCATGATAGGAGACCTTTAAAGAGTGCAGCTAGGAATGGATTGTATTTCACCATCTACTGAACTCATGCTTTAGTACTATCAAATGTTAATCACCATAAAGCATATTCATCAGTGGTGAACTTAGCGTGACCTTTGTAAAGTTTCTGTAAAACTACTCTCCTCTCTTCCTGGTTTTTAATGCACTACATTTGGCATTGCCTCCCTCTTTGTCTGGATACACTGTCTGCAAACAAAACATTGAAAAACCAAGATTTATTGTGCATTTGTTTCACTCATGTTTTCCCTCTGGTTTGTCCTCTGCGTTATTTTTAAGCCAAACCATCACCCAACGTGTGCCAACATATGCAGAACTCGGGTCAATTGAACTGCTTTTCTCAAGGCTCGCGGGGATATGACAATGAGTCGAGCTATTCTGCAGAAGTGTTTAAATTTCTCCCCTAATTCTCCTCGGCTTTTACTTTAAATGGAGTATTATTAAACCGCAGCGTGTGCAATTTCCGCTTATCGCTGATATTAAAGAAACAGACGGTTACAGTAGTGTGGCTTTATCTAATTCCATACCGACATATTCACCAAATAGTTTCTGACCCCATGTTGGGCACATAGATAAGATATAAAACTATATTAAAAGGTTTATAGTGGATCTCAATGAGGGTCCATGCTTTGTCCCACAGGCAATTTGATATTTAAAATGCATGTCATGTGTGAATACATCTGCCTTTCAGTTTTCAATGCAGTAATACACCACGTCGGGGTCTTTGGAGGGCGCTGACGGAGGTTTTTGACAGCCATAAATACTAGTGCTGTCTTCTTCATTCATCCGAGCCTCTTTGATTTCTCTCTTACGGCAAACAATCTATCCCAGAAATGGAAAATCATTAAAAACAAATGTTCTCCATGAGGTCAGAGATTATAAATCACTATTTGAAGCAGACCGTCCCCTCGTTTTTCACACTTCAAAATGTCGAGCTTGTGTGTTAATTCGAGGCAAGATGATGAGCGGCACAATGTTTATACACACACACACACACACACCATGTATACATCACTTCAGGGGACATTACATTGACTTACATGCATTTCCTGGAGACTTATCCTAACCTTAACCAACACATGCCTAACCCTAACCAAGTCTTCACCCTAAAATTAATGATTCCCCTGGGCGAGTCCACACACACACACACACACACACACACACACACACACACACACACACACACACACACACACACACACACACACACACACACACACACACACACACACACAACACACACACACACACACACACACACACACACACACACACACACACACACACACACACACACACACACACACACACACACACACACACTTAATTGGATTCCTGAATTAGTAATTGTCTCTTTATTAGTTATTATAATGCACTTATTAAAGCCTGCCTCTGCATGACCATTTTTCAAGACTAGAATATTGGTTACATTTTTTGTCGCTGCTTTTAATTGAACTATTCATATCTTAAAATGCACTGTAACTTTTATTCACGTGTTTTTTTCTTCTACAGTAATGTTTATTTTATTATCTTTGCTTTTTAATGACTGTTTTGAAATGCCATTTTCTTAACGTCTTTCATTTTTGTAAAGCACTTTGACTGACCTTGTGTTGAAAGGTGCTATATAAATGAACTTGCCTTAAAACATTTTTGCTTATTTTAAAAAGATTAAATCTATCTTTTTTTTTAATAAAAGTTGTTCTAAACACACACACACAGCTTTAGCAGGGTTGTTTGATGTTTTTCCACATTCAATGATTAGTGGATCTACAATAGAAATGCAGGAGTTACGGCACCAACTGCAACTGCTGTTTTTGAAGTGAGTAGCTTTTGCAAGACAATAAAAGGAAATATATGGCTCCAGTTCTGTGTTGAAAAAGGTAATGCAGTGAAAGTAGTAAAAACCCTTTGTTCTTGGGACTGTAAAAGGTCAGAATTGCTACCATTTCTCCTGAAAAGAGCAAGTATCTGATGCAGGATCAATAGATAGTAGGGGTGGGAATCACCAGGCTCCCCACGATACGATACTATCACGACACTTAAGCCACGATACGATAGTATTGCGATTCTACGACATGCTAAGTATTGCGATACGATATATTGCAAATCACATGTCCGTCTTCCCCTCGTGGTTAAAAAAATGTATTTGCAATATGAATAGATTATGTAAATAACCCAATTTGTGTTCAGAACCTGAAAAGGGGATGGCATTGTTTTAGTTACTTTCATTGCAATTGTATACATGTCTTAACTTATCGCGATACTATGCTGTATCGATTATTCCCCCCACCCCTAATAGGTAGTGTACGAAAGTGAGTATAAAGGTGATTTACTCACTAGGGCTAACTTCATTTGTATATATAAACCGAGATAACTAGATACGTGTCTGTAGTGTGGCTTTTCCTGGTGCTTAAAAACACTTTTCAAGCATGATAACAAAAGAGAAACCTAGAGGAGATGACCCTCCCCCAGTTCAGAGGAGCAGAGAGGAGTTATGGCTCGGAGTGTGTACCGCTGTGGACAGGAACAGCACTAAAACATATTTTCAGTAAATAATCCTTCCAATAATAACCTTGCTGCTCCGTGCAGAAACCATCATTCATATTCACACAATCCCCCACAGACAGATCGACGGAGCAGTTCATGAATTATTCCGACACGCAGCTTGTGAAGCCAGTGGAGTATTTAAAAAGCAAAGAGGTGTTTGAGGTTCTCGAATCCGATCGATAATTAGATCCATTTCCTCTCTTTAGCTGGTGAGTATGAAGATGTTAAAACACTTTTCATCCTCACTTCTCCAGGTGCCAGTCTCTGCCATTTGATGTGCTATCTGGCACTCGATCAGCCTTTAAAGCAGCTCCACTGTCGATGGAGTTAATTGATCTGGAGAGTTTCCAACGCGTTAGTCTGCATTTAGGATTTAGAGGAGCCTTAAAAAGCTTTCGAGCAAAGCATGCATCCAATATATTCACACAAAAGTACTAAATTCTTGGAATCCATCACAGATCAGAGTGCACCTGTTAGTCATTCATTATCCGCATGTTGTTTCTTCATTATAATATTAAAGGGGGGGGTAGGTAATTCACTTCAGAAACACTTTTTGTTATATTCCATGGAATGCTCTCAACATCCCGATAGCAATGAATACATTAAATGCTTTGATAATTATATACAAATATATCTGTGGAAGCCGTGGCGCTGTAAAAAGCACGACCAATCCTCTGAGCCGGCCCGGCTAAAGTAACTGGATGGCCTACCTGCCTGTTAGCCTTCCATCTGTGCACAAACTTATCTCGTGCCCTCATTGGTCATGTGCGCGTTCGTGTGTGTTGGAGGAGGGGCTCTGTAAGGAAGTCTGAAGGAAGGGGCAGATTTTTTGGGTTGTGTACTTTCAAATTCTAGCGCACTCGAGCTGGTGTCTCCATTCTTACCTACCCTACCTTTAAATGCTGCCAAACAAACAACATTAAGCAGTCAGATTCCCTCAAGCATTTCCTGAAACCACAACACTCAAAGAATTCACTCACATGCATCTCCTCATTTGCCACAAGCATTATAGAAAACACAAATTGATCTTTGACAGGAATTGACTCACTGACAAGAAAATAATGTAGCTTCTTCTGAATAAAAGCAGAAATCCACAGTGCAGGTAGGATACGCTGCAGATACACAAATGAACTCGCTAAAGGTCATAATGCAAACCTGTAGTCACAGATTATGGAAAGTAACGCAGGGTAAAATTGTTTTATGCACAAGCAACATGCCCAAACAAATCATAAATATACTTTCTTCTCTTGTGCTCAAATAGCTGACTTGGAAGTCATTTTAAGTAATATATTCCAAACACTTTCGTCACATCTTATCCCCCTCTGCTGTGATATCAGGGACAGTCTGTGTCACACTAGCTCTGATTTATTCAGAAACATCTCATGAGCATAGCCTCACCAGCCAATTAAGATGTAACATGTTATAATAAATGCAGGAAATCCTGATGTGTGTGTCTTGGCTGAAAAAGCAGCATTATTAATATTAGATATGAGTTGATGAGGAAAATCTAGTACACATAATAACAAACATTCAAAAGATGTACTAGCTGAAAGTCTTCAGACAGTAACTCAAATAACGTGGATATCTGTATATACAATAATTAAGACATGAACTACTTAAAGCTGCATTAACATGTTTTTAGCCACTTGGGTTCAACAGAGCTGAAAACACAACATTTCAGAATGACGATCATTTGAAATGTTTTTGTTGCCCCTCCATCACGAGAGCCGTAATAATAATAATACATTACATTTATTACATACATTACATTATTTCAATCACTCGAATCACTTCACCACCAACGAACTGTCACAAGGGCAAAGAAAATCATGTCTGACCCCTCCCACCCAGGTCACCATGTCTTCCAACTTCTGCCCTCAGGGGGGCGCTACAGGTCACTGTCCGCCAAAACCGCCCGCTTCAAAAACAGCTTTTTCCCCTTTGCAATACGGACACTAAATGGACTCTAAATAACCCCAATGAACAATAACAATCCACCACACCTTGAACTTTATGTTATATGTCTTTGCCCTGTGCTGTGTGTTGTACTTTGTATTGTCTGTTTATTGTATGGAACAAGCTGTACTACTCTGCACTGAACACGAATTCCACCAGCCTGGCTGTGTGGTCATTAAAGATTCTAATCTCATTTATAAAGCGCTTTTCCTGGTGCTCAAAGCGCTTACAAGCAAGTAAAACAAAATAATAATAATAATATTACTGGAATAACACAACGTTTGCAAACCAGAAAAATAAAACAATAAGTTAAAATACACTCAAATATCTCTTGTAGAGTCGTGGAATCATTCTCTGTGAGTTCATTATTACAGCGGTTCTCAAATGGGGGATGCGGACCCCTAGGGGTACGTTGGAGTACTGCAGGGGGTACGTGAGATTTATTTTATGTTAATGAGAAAAAAATACCAATTTCAGGAAAAGTAAGGGAGTTTGAGCAGAGTGGGTTTTATATGAACAGAGTTTCACATGTTTCAAAACGCGAAGTGTAATAACTGCAGTGGCCTTCCTGTCAGAATGACAAAGGTCCTCAGTGAAGCTCAAGCCCATGTTTCACTACATTGTACAACTTATTAAAAAGATCAGTTCAATGCAACTAATGTCGCCTTAGTGTTATTGATGTTAAAATTGGTTTGCCATGAATTTAGTGATGGATTCTAAACATTTGAAATGTAGCATTTAAGTGTTTCTCAGTTACAATGTTGTTGTTTTAATAAATCAGACACAGATGGTGCAGCACCGTACCTCTTTATATAGGCATTTCTTCCCTAACAAATTGTTTTTGCGCTGATCAGGGGGTACATGGCTGCATTTTTTTATTGAAAAACGTTTGAGAATCACTGCAATACTACATTAAATTATTGATGTGTGCAGCTTTAACAAAAGTGGAGGGGTCTGCTTTTTCCCTAATGTATTTTTCTTTGGAGTGACAATCATCATGAAGTTGAAAACCCTCTTTAAAGCAGCATAAATGTCAAATACCAAAAATGTTATATGGACAGAAGATAGACTGTGACATAGAGCTTCAATACTTCAATGTGGAATAATGACCAGGAAATGTAAAGCAGACTATTTTTAGAATATCTAACCAGCTGCCGCTCACATATTAAAGCTCAGGTATACTCGTGACGTGCTCACCTGCAGCAGAGCAGCAGCCAGGTAGACGGACATGAAGATGGGCGTCAGCGTGGTGTGTCCGCTCTTCATCAGGTGGATGGTGTAGAGGAAGATCAGGTGACCCGGGACCACCAATAGGAGCAGCACCTGAGCAGAGCGGTGATTGGCTCCTGGGAAAATAAAAAGGTTAATCAATTACCTCGTAATTATCGTGTTTACCTCAATTACAACACTCGTTTTTAACAACGTTCTTTACTGATTACTGGATTCAATTTATTATATTCGGACTTGTTTCTGTTTGTTTCCAAGTATGAAAATAACAGAAAGTAAGAAGAAGGATTTTTCAGACTGTGAACTGACTTCACAATTTAAGATTTCAAGATCTTAATTCTTTAACAATGTAAAGACTTATTAAATTCCTGACAGCGTTTTCAATTCAGAAATTGAAATCCAGACGTCATAGGAGTGCCATAAAAAAAAAATACACCTGTACAAGAATAAGGACGATGAATGGGAAAACATAAAGAAAAACAAATGAAAAAATGTGATAAATAAATATTAAATAAATGTGGGTAACCATCCAGGAAGCAAACATGATGGCAGAAACAGAACTAGAGTTATGGAGAGGTTTCCAAAATGTTCTTGTAACACTCTTGTACACAGAATTTGAATGCACTTATGATCCTATGTGTGAAGGTTAATCATTAGCAATCAGCTGATCAGTATTACAAATGTATATACTGTAAGGACCTCACATCTATCATAGTGGAGTTATACTGTTATGCCTAACCAACGTGTGCTTTAAGCCCCTGTCACACTGTCCCGAAATTGACACCCGATGGACACACGAATATGGAATTGTGAATTTCGCACGAAGATGGCCCCGAACCACACACACGAAGGCAACATTTACATTACATTTACATTTACATCTGCAATGAAAGTAACACAAATAATTATGTTACAGTACTATGATACTGTACTGATATCTTCAGACTTTGTTCTTTACTTTATCCGTCGTTATATGTAGAAAATATTACGTTTTCTCCGTAATGTTGTTTCCATAACAACAACAACTTCCTGTCAACTGTCCTTCAAAATAATATATTATATCCTTTTTAGTTTCACAGAACACAAATTGGGTTATTTACATAATATATTTACATGATTTTGTTGTGCAATAAAACAACCCGATGGACACACGATAAAGGAAATGTTCAAATTCGGCTGTGATCGTAGCAACATCGGGCCATTCGTGAGGGCATCTTAAGCCTTCGTATGACCGCTGGTGGAGTTTCTCAGGCTCCGGCAGCAACTTCGTGAGCGGTGGCAAAATCTTTGGCATGCCAGAAAATAGCCGAAGGACCTTGCGAAGGTTCATTTTCGTGTTGAATTCGTGTGTCAATTGTGCCCTTCGTAAGGCCATCGTTAGGGCATCTTGTTCTCATCGGTGCCATCGGGCATTCGCCCCGATCAGAGTGAGGGTGAATGCACCGATGATAACACGAAGATGACACGATTTGACAAGATGCCCTCACGAGTGCCTTACGAAGTTGCCGCTCACGAAGTTGCTGCCGGAGCCTGAGAAACTCCACCGGCGGTCATACGATGGCTTAAGATGCCCTCACGAATGGCCCGATGTTGCTACGATCACAGCCGAATTTGAACATTTCCTTTATCGTGTGTCCATCGGGTGTCAATTTCGGGACAGTGTGACGAGGGCTTTAATGAAAAGCTCAGTATATTGTGTGCACGGTACTAGTGCTGAACGATTCTTGCTCAAATGTGAATCACGATTCTCACACGATTCTCATCGCTTCAATGAAAATATTTATTGCACTCTTACTCTTAGACGTCACGTGAGTACAATGAATTTAAACAGACAACATTTGTCTCTCTTGTAACAAAAACATAACTTTGTCTTTAGTCTGTAGTTGCTGAATACTGAACAAACATTACTACATTCAAAATGTGGCACCTGGAGCCAACTATTGTGGCTTTAAACAGACACCATCAACATCAAAGTGCTTGACTTAAATCCAAGTCTCAGTTTCTTGTAGCAAAAACATAGAGTAACTAAAATGAATTTGACAGCCAACTACTGTGGCTTTAAACAAAGTGCTTGACTTAAACTCAAGTCTCTCTGGTAACAAAACATACAGTAACTAAAATAAAGATATTGCTGCTGCCTGAGTGCTGAACATAAAAAATAGAATTTTTGCAGCTTTATAATAACAAAATGTAAACTTTGCAGTAGCACCTGTCCACAGTGACAGGACACCCAACTACTGTACAACAACACCAACCTGTTTGTTACAGGGAGGAATGCACTTAAGTTACTCAAAATACCTCACCACAGTGCTGAATATAAAAACAAAACAGTCACAGCTTTAGAATAATAATATTTTAAAAAAGCCTAGCCGGCTAGCACCCAGTTCAACTACTGCACTTAAAGGTTCTTGTACTGAAAAAAACATAAACTTAAACAAAGTGCTAGACTCCACTGAGTAGTAATGTCACTGAATCAAAAGGATTAACTTAAATACTGCAGTCAGTACTGAATATAAAAACGGAGCAGAACATAAAGTTACAGCTTCAGAATAAATGTAAATAAAGCCTAGCTGCCTAGCTACTAGCACAGTCCATCTACTTTTTTCGGCACAAGCACAACTTCCCTCTCACTCTTGCCAGAGTCGCCACCGGGATTTTCATCGGTGTTGTTGTCATTGTCCTCGACCTCCTCGTCACTCATTTATGTGTCACTCATTTCTTGTACTACTAGTCGCTCTCGTCACTGTTTGCTAATCAGTGCTAATGCTAACGCTTCTGTAAACATACTGCCGGCTCCTGCCCTCACGTGCTGCAGTCAGTGAGTGTTGCCAGGTATACTTATTATAAACCACATTGGGCTTATTTTTCTGTAAAGTTGCTTGGTAGTAAGTAATAATGGTTGTGAGCTTGTAGATTTTCAAATAGCCGACCCGACATATATAGGTTTAAAGTGCTCATGTTCTTTTGCGCTTGTTTTCATAGACCTGGTTGCTTATTCCTTTCGCAAAAACTGGCAACACTAGTGGCTGCAGCGTGAACACTGCATGAGAGGAGGAGAGACAGACAGACACTACCATTTGCATGCGATCATGGTACTTTAATGTTAAATGTATAGAGTATATTTGCTTTACATCGTTTAAGTATGATTGACATTGCAAGTTGGTATTATTCAGAAGCAAAATAATAAAATAAAAAAATAATAAATCAGCACGACGTCATAGGATCGCCGTAATTTAGAAATGAGATCGCATAGGTGTCTGAATCGAGATCACGATCTTTTTTCGATTAATCGTGCAGCACTACACGGTACTGACCTTTTCCCCAGAAGGTGCGGCAGGGGTAGTAGCAGCCCTTGGCCTCTTCAGGAACCTCTCCAGGAGCACAGTGGAAGTGCAGGTGAGTGGAGAACCTGCTGGCCTGGATCGCTACCAGGTTCCCCCCGATTCCTGCAGGAGAGGAGAGGCGATGAGAGGTCAGGATGAGAGGTCAGGATGAGAGGTCAGGATGAGAGGTCAGGATGAGAGGTCAGGATGAGAGGTCAGGATGAGAGGTCAGGATGAGAGCGCAGCAGAGCGTTTAATGAGGAGAGAGGTCAGTTACGGCATTTAGTACCCCTTCTCCAGGGGGGATAGAGAAAGGCCAACAACCAACACACTGAGGCTGATTATATCTGCCATTTTCTCTCCGTAACATACACACATAGAGGATGTTGGTGTGTTGCTTTAGTCACACATTAATATTCCATTGAGGAGACTGCATGAAATTGAGTATTTAATTGGGTCTTTTCACAGTGGACATTTTGAGATGTGATCGCAGCAGAAGCAGGATCGTGTCTCGATTTTAACTCTGTGTTTGTAAAACTTTTTGGGGGAAACTCTTGCAAAATTGGCTCCCTGAAGACTTGCAAGAGTCTTGCAAGAGTTTTGACAGTTGAGAAAAACCATTTAGACACGAACAAATGCAGAAGTTTAACAAATTCCCAGTATTCACATAACATTAGGGGATGGAAGGGAATGGTAGCACACATTTACTTGCTTTTTCTTTGAAGATTTGATGAACAATTTAGTGATATTTGGGTTGAAACCTGGCTAAAAGTGTCAGTTTGATGAAGATGTTCAAACCGTTTTTCAACTTGCTTAATGTTATCGATAAATCGAAGAAAATGCAAGAAACCCAAGACGTTTTTCACCAGCTATAACAGAACTACGACAACTCTGTGCATGGGCTCTGAAATGCAAACAATAATTTAGTTTAAGGGTTTGAATAATGAATACCATGTTAGATCATTTGAAAAATGCAACACCTTCCTATCATCGATGAATCTTGACCTCTCAAATTGGTTTAAAAACTGGCTTCAACCAGTTAAAACCTATAGGAACCATTGCTGTAGCATATAAATAGTCATAAAAATGTGGTAAGCCATCTGTAGTGACAAAAAAAAAGAAAATGGGGCCGTTTTATATTCACATACAGCGGCTATCACACCTTCACTTTAACAAGCAACACATTGAATGACTTCCTCATCCCGTGAGCCACAGTGTGGTTACTGAGCCCTGCAGGAAGGACACATATCAACTACAAACGCTCTGACAGGCGGCCACACAGCGGAGCAGAAGAAAGCAGAGAATGTCTTGTGAAAAAGATAATGTATAATACAAATGGTTCCCGTGTAGTGGGTAAACAGTAAGGGTGGGAATCACCAGGCTCCCCACCATACGATACTATTGCGATGATATATTGGGTTCCAGTGTCTTTAACATGTGACAAAAGCCTGCGTTTTCCACAACGCTGTATCGACGCACATGACAAATACAAAAAATCCAGCACCAGTCACTTTTACGCTGCTATGGACATTTTTTCACTCTCATTTGCACATCATGCTTTTTTATATATATATCCTGCTTACTTGAAGTAAACGGTTATTTTGTGGGTGTTTTTGTAATTATTGAGTGTTCTTGTGCTTGTATTTTAATGTGTGTTTTTGTATACCTCCGGACTGTGGGAAACAGTATTTTGATCTTTCTGTGTGTACAAACATATTTTGAGATCGACAATAAAGTTGACTTTGACGAAGTAGGTGATTGATTGAGTTATTTTATTAGCTCGCTCAGAATTTGATGGTAGCTTTGCCAATAAGCTAATTTTCAATATGAATAGTTATATAATTGAATAATATCAATACTTGGCGTCCTTGTATCGATACAATATCGCCACGCAAAGTCGCGATACTATGCTGTATCGATTATTTCCCCCACCCCTAGAAACAGATCTTGTGTTGACGGTTTCTTCCAGTCACTGAAGTGGCCGTGTATTATAAACCACACAGACTTTGTCCCCCTAAACCAGGCCGGCTACTGTGGTGCGAGTATATTAAATTAGACACAGCCACCACCTCAGGGTGACGGCCACTTATTTCAATCCATTGTGGCTCTCTGTCCACCTGGTGATATTTTATTGGTGCGTAACCAGCACTGCCACAGGGCCTGCAAACAGATTTAACTTCACATTAAATTGACGCTCACTGCGCCCCGTCTGTCCGCCTGCTTCACACTCCTGCCCTCACTATCTGAATATGCCACTGATTCAATGTGGCTCTTTCAAAAGGGAAAGTTCAACACAGATTGAGATGTCTACGAGTTAAATACGGATTAAGGAAGTTAAAGGCACTGGGAAACAACTAGCCTTGCTCCGTTTATGGTGAAAAAACACAAGAAATAGATCCACAAGGTTTTTTACATATCTCTCTATATCCAATATCTTTATTTGTACTTATTTGTGGGCTATAACGTGTGTCATGCTATTATTTTAGAGACCCTTAGAGTGTATTAATGAAGTTTTGAATTTCTGTCACCCTAAAAAAAGTCAATCCTGGTGGAAAATCTAGAGTTTTAAGTGATTCATCTGGGAGATTAGTATTTTTGTACAATTAAATTAACATTCTTTCAAGGCCCAATGTGTAATATTTGCTTAAATGTAAGTGTATGAAAATTAAAAAAGGAGATAACATCATAAACACAACCTGAAGACGTTGCTGTGTTGAAGATGTCTTATGCAACAGAGATAAGAAATTAGCATGCTAACGGACTAGCTGTTCTTGTAATACCACTTCTAGTTATCTGTTTAATAGTTTGTTAATTGAACTCAATTCAAAGTGGCATCAACGAGTAATTAAATAGCAGCCTCATCACGTCCTCACAGTGGAGGCTGTTTATCCGAAATACGGTAATGCTTTCGTTAGGAACTAGCAATTAGCTTTAGCTCAGCTGTCTGAAATCTCTTTATTGCATGAAAGGCAAGGCACTTTATATATATATATACACACAACACCTTTTAATGCAAGGCTAAAGCAAATCCAGACCCAAAACATTGGAAATCAGGGGTTTGAATGTGACGTAGTTTCATTAACATGGTTTTCAATTAGAATGATTTGGTACTTGGTTATTTTGACTTTTCTGGCTATTTGTCCTTGATGGCTTGTGGGACGTTTGGGGGTGTAAAGGGGTGGAGGGTGTTGTTACTTCCTCAGCAGGGCGCCGAGGTAAACCGGAGGATGTCTGGGAGCAATCTGGATTATTCAGGTCACTGGATCTGACAAGAGGAATGAGGATGAGGAGGTCCGGAGTGCAGGGGGGGGGTCAGTGGTGCTTCTCTGGAGGGGCGCTATGCCTCGAGGGGGGAGACACAGGAACTGTCTGCTTTCTTATCACAACTCATCTCCTGTCGCCAGGTTTAAATTTCATTTAGTTCATTTAAAGGTCACCTATAATGCAATATACACTTCTTCATGTCTCTTCTACATCATCATGTGTCCCCTCTTCTTCATGTCTCTTCTACATCAACATGTGTCCCCTCTTCTTCATGTCTCTTCTACATCAACATGTGTCCCCTCTTCTTCATGTCTCTTCTACATCAACATGTGTCCCCTCTTCTTCATGTCTCTGCTACATCAACATGTGTCCCCTCTTCTCCATGTCTCTTCTACATCAACATGTGTCCCCTCTTCTTCATGTCTCTTCTACATCAACATGTGTCCCCTCTTCTTCATGTCTCTTCTACATCAACATGTGTCCCCTCTTCTTCATGTCTCTTCTACATCAACATGTGTCCCCTCTGTGGAAAGAGACTCTGAAAGTTTCAGGAAAAAAGATTCTCTCTCTTTTTGATCCATTTCTATAAAAACCTGTCTGAAAATGAGCTGATCAGATTTTGGCCACTTTATGATGTCATAACGATTGTGTAACCATTTGCCAATCACAAACCAAGGTAACCCCCGCCCCCCGCCCCCCGAAACAGAGGGGATTATGGGATGCTGCAATGATCTGTTTGGTATTTGGAGCCAAACACTTCAGAGACAGGTTCTGTATATATCTGAGAGCTATAATATATTGATGAAAAACAGTATACTAGGGGACCTTTAAACCGCTCCAACACCAGGATGTGATGTGAAAACACAATAAGAGATCAAATATAATAAAGGGAGAAACAAGGACAGAGGTGGGAAAGACAGACTGATATTGGAGGGAGCGAGATGTAAAGCAGCCAGACACCTTATCGCTAACAAACAACAGAAGGAGTGGAAAATATGGCGAGATGACAAGCAGAGATTAAAGACTTGGCCGTGCTGTCGGGGAGAAAACTGCAGAACAAGATGCATAACATATTATCATAAATGCAGGTACAGAAAGTCAGATCAAAGTAGGAAATAAGGAGAACATCTGCCCCATTTCACGTGTTATATAATATATAAGGAAAAGACTGTAATTCAATGAAAACAAGTACAAGAGGAAATTGACAATTCTTCAATACCTGGATCACAGCAGAATATTCTTCCATACACATCTCTTCCCCACCGCTTGCTCATCTCATTTCATTCATTTGGATTATATTACAACAGTGCATTTTAATTAGCTAAATGTCACAAGTAGACCTCTCGGTTTCAATGTAAGATATCAATCAGGGACAGTTTGCTCAGACCTGGGGTTTCTTTGACACATCAAATAGAACACCCTCACCCCGACACAGGTTCTGTGCTTTTCTCTCCACGGAAAAAAACAATTAGAGAATCGTCCTGCATCTCGTTAAGTGTCTCTCATTAATGCCTTTTAATTGAAAGCTTATCTCTTGTCGTGTCGGTGCCAGCGCCTTGGCAACCGTGTCTGAGCCAGTTAGCGGCGTAGGATAGAAGCGGACAAAATAAAGGGAAATGGAAGAGGACCAGTTTTATGAAGTAGGAACAGACGGACTGTGGCTGACTGCCTAAATCAGTCTCATTAAGTAACTTATTTATGCTAATGAGCTTTGGAGCCGCTACTTAGTAAGCTTCAGTTATCGAGGGACTGTTGACTGTGAGAGGAGAAAGAAGCGTCTGCTCAGTTACACCTGGGAGCTGCACAGCAACACTAATAAGCTCTAGTCTATGGCATGCCATCCATCTTGTGTATGCACACTTAGAGCTCAGCGCGAAGACTCCTAGACTGCATTAATTGCAAAACTGAGAGGGATAAACAAGATGAACAACAGGCAGAGTTTATCTGTATCTTCACAGTTTAACAGTTTGTGCGTCCAAATAAAACTATCGCTAAGACGGATTGTCATTAAGAAAGCTTTTAGGTATTTTATACTAAGGCATTCACCAAGATTGTATTTCAGTAGTCTTTGGTAAATTCCAGAAAGAAAATTGGACTCCTTTGTCACTTCCTGACCATAGTGACATCTCTATGTAACACTCGCGATTCTATTGGCTAGCGCTCCAACACATTGTAAGTGTTAGGCTAAAGGATGGGACATCTCTAAGCGTTTGACCAATCCCAACAAAGCCGGCCAGCTAACCAATCAGAGCAGACTGGGCTCTGGTTTCAGACAGAGGGTGAAAAGAGGTGCTGCAGCACAGACAGTATGAGAGAAATAAAGAGCTTTTTGAACATTAAAGCATGGAGACAGTAGAGACACTACATACTGATATACACCTGAACATCAGCAGGAGAGGACTCTTTAAAGTAGAGACACTACATACTGATATACACCTGAACATCAGCAGGAGAGGACTCTTTAAAGTAGAGACACTACATACTGATATACACCTGAACATCAGCAGGAGAGGACTCTTTAAAGGAGAGACACTACAAACTGATATACACCTGAACATCAGCAGGAGAGGACTCTTTAAAGTAGAGACACTACATACTGATATACACCTGAACATCAGCAGGAGAGGACTCTTTAAAGTAGAGACAGTACATACTGATATACACCTGAACATCAGCAGGAGAGGACTCTTTAAAGTAGAGACACTACATACTGATATACACCTGAACATCAGCAGGAGAGGACTCTTTAAAGTAGAGACACTACATACTGATATACACCTGAACATCAGCAGGAGAGGACTCTTTAAAGTAGAGACACAACATACTGATATACACCTGAACATCAGCAGGAGAGGACTCTTTAAAGTAGAGACAGTACATACTGATATACACCTGAACATCAGCAGGAGAGGACTCTTTAAAGTAGAGACAGTACATACTGATATACACCTGAACATCAGCAGGAGAGGACTCTTTAAAGTAGAGACATTACATACTGATATACACCTGAACATCAGCAGGAGAGGACTCTTTAAAGTAGAGACACTACATACTGATATACACCTGAACATCAGCGGGAGAGGACTCTTTAAAGTTGAGACACTACATACTGATAAACACCTGAACATCAGCAGGAGAGGACTCTTTAAAGTAGAGACACTACATACTGATATACACCTGAACATCAGCAGGAGAGGACTCTTTAAAGTAGAGACACAACATACTGATATACACCTGAACATCAGCAGGAGAGGACTCTTTAAAGTAGAGACACTACATACTGATATACATCTGAACATCAGCAGGAGAGGACTCTTTAAAGTAGAGACACTACATACTGATATACACCTGAACATCAGCAGGAGAGGACTCTTTAAAGTAGAGACACTACATACTGATATACACCTGAACATCAGCAGGAGAGGACTCTTTAAAGTAGAGACACTACATACTGATATACACCTGAACATCAGCAGGAGAGCACTCTTTAAAGTAGAGACACTACATACTGATATACACCTGAACATCAGCAGGAGAGGACTCTTTAAAGTAGAGACACTACATACTGATATACACCTGAACATCAGCAGGAGAGGACTCTTTAAAGTAGAGACACTACATACTGATATACACCTGCACATCAGCAGGAGAGGACTCTTTAAAGTAGAGACACTACATACTGATATACACCTGAACATCAGCAGGAGAGGACTCTTTAAAGTAGAGACACTACATACTGATATACATCTGAACATCAGCAGGAGAGGACTCTTTAAAGTAGAGACACTACATACTGATATACACCTGAACATCAGCAGGAGAGGACTCTTTAAAGTAGAGACACTACATACTGATATACACCTGAACATCAGCAGGAGAGGACTCTTTAAAGTAGAGACACTACATACTGATATACACCTGAACATCAGCAGGAGAGGACTCTTTAAAGTAGAGACACTACATACTGATATACACCTGAACATCAGCAGGAGAGCACTCTTTAAAGTAGAGACACTACATACTGATATACACCTGAACATCAGCAGGAGAGGACTCTTTAAAGTAGAGACACTACATACTGATATACACCTGAACATCAGCAGGAGAGCACTCTTTAAAGTAGAGACACTACATACTGATATACACCTGAACATCAGCAGGAGAGGACTCTTTAAAGTAGAGACAGTACATACTGATATACACCTGAACATCAGCAGGAGAGGACTCTTTAAAGTAGAGACACTACATACTGATATACACCTGAACATCAGCAGGAGAGGACTCTTTAAAGTAGAGACACTACATACTGATATACACCTGAACATCAGCAGGAGAGGACTCTTTAAAGTAGAGACACAACATACTGATATACACCTGAACATCAGCAGGAGAGGACTCTTTAAAGTAGAGACACTACATACTGATATACATCTGAACATCAGCAGGAGAGGACTCTTTAAAGTAGAGACAGTACATACTGATATACACCTGAACATCAGCAGGAGAGGACTCTTTAAAGTAGAGACACTACATACTGATATACACCTGAACATCAGCAGGAGAGGACTCTTTAAAGTAGAGACACTACATACTGATATACACCTGAACATCAGCAGGAGAGGACTCTTTAAAGTAGAGACACAACATACTGATATACACCTGAACATCAGCAGGAGAGGACTCTTTAAAGTAGAGACACTACATACTGATATACATCTGAACATCAGCAGGAGAGGACTCTTTAAAGTAGAGACACTACATACTGATATACACCTGAACATCAGCAGGAGAGGACTCTTTAAAGTAGAGACACTACATCCTGATATACACCTGAACATCAGCAGGAGAGGACTCTTTAAAGTAGAGACACTACATACTGATATACACCTGAACATCAGCAGGAGAGGACTCTTTAAAGTAGAGACACTACATACTGATATACACCTGAACATCAGCAGGAGAGCACTCTTTAAAGTAGAGACACTACATACTGATATACACCTGAACATCGGCAGGAGAGGACTCTTTAAAGTAGAGACACTACATACTGATATACACCTGAACATCAGCAGGAGAGGACTCTTTAAAGTAGAGACACTACATACTGATATACACCTGCACATCAGCAGGAGAGGACTCTTTAAAGTAGAGACACTACATACTGATATACACCTGAACATCAGCAGGAGAGGACTCTTTAAAGTAGAGACACTACATACTGATATACATCTGAACATCAGCAGGAGAGGACTCTTTAAAGTAGAGACACTACATACTGATATACACCTGAACATCAGCAGGAGAGGACTCTTTAAAGTAGAGACACTACATACTGATATACACCTGAACATCAGCAGGAGAGGACTCTTTAAAGTAGAGACACTACATACTGATATACACCTGAACATCAGCAGGAGAAGACTCTTTAAAGTAGAGACACTACATACTGATATACACCTGAACATCAGCAGGAGAGCACTCTTTAAAGTAGAGACACTACATACTGATATACACCTGAACATCAGCAGGAGAGGACTCTTTAAAGTAGAGACACTACATACTGATATACACCTGAACATCAGCAGGAGAGCACTCTTTAAAGTAGAGACACTACATACTGATATACACCTGAACATCAGCAGGAGAGGACTCTTTAAAGTAGAGACACTACATACTGATATACACCTGAACATCATCAGGAGAGGACTCTTTAAAGTAGAGACACTACATACTGATATACGCCTGAACATCAGCAGGAGAGGACTCTTTAAAGTAGAGACACTACATACTGATATACACCTAAACATCAGCAGGAGAGGACTCTTTAAAGTAGAGGCACTACATACTGATATACGCCTGAACATCAGCAGGAGAGGACTCTTTAAAGTAGAGACACTACATACTGATATACACCTGAACATCAGCAGGAGAGGACTCTTTAAAGTAGAGACACTACATACTGATATACACCTGAACATCAGCAGGAGAGGACTCTTTAAAGTAGAGACACTACATACTGATATACACCTGAACATCAGCAGGAGAGGACTCTTTAAAGTAGAGACACTACATACTGATATACACCTGAACATCAGCAGGAGAGGACTCTTTAAAGTAGAGACATTACATACTGATATACACCTGAACATCAGCAGGAGAGCACTCTTTAAAGTAGAGACACTACATACTGATATACACCTGAACATCAGCAGGAGAGGACTCTTTAAAGTAGAGACACTACATACTGATATACAGCTGAACATCAGCAGGAGAGGACTCTTTAAAGTAGAGACACTACATACTGATATACACCTGAACATCAGCAGGAGAGGACTCTTTAAAGTAGAGACACTACATACTGATATACACCTGAACATCAGCAGGAGAGGACTCTTTAAAGTAGAGACACTACATACTGATATACATCTGAACATCAGCAGGAGAGGACTCTTTAAAGTAGAGACACTACATACTGATATACACCTGAACATCAGCAGGAGAGGACTCTTTAAAGTAGAGACACTACATACTGATATACACCTGAACAACAGCTGGAGAAGACTCTTTAAAGTAGAGACACTACATACTGATATACACCTGAACATCAGCAGGAGAGCACTCTTTAAAGTAGAGACACTACATACTGATATACACCTGAACATCAGCAGGAGAGGACTCTTTAAAGTAGAGACACTACATACTGATATACACCTGAACATCAGCAGGAGAGCACTCTTTAAAGTAGAGACACTACATACTGATATACACCTGAACATCAGCAGGAGAGGACTCTTTAAAGTAGAGACACTACATACTGATATACACCTGAACATCATCAGGAGAGGACTCTTTAAAGTAGAGACACTACATACTGATATACGCCTGAACATCAGCAGGAGAGGACTCTTTAAAGTAGAGACACTACATACTGATATACACCTAAACATCAGCAGGAGAGGACTCTTTAAAGTAGAGGCACTACATACTGATATACGCCCTGAACATCAGCAGGAGAGGACTCTTTAAAGTAGAGACACTACATACTGATATACACCTGAACATCAGCAGGAGAGGACTCTTTAAAGTAGAGACACTACATACTGATATACACCTGAACATCAGCAGGAGAGGACTCTTTAAAGTAGAGACACTACATACTGATATACACCTGAACATCAGCAGGAGAGGACTCTTTAAAGTAGAGACACTACATACTGATATACACCTGAACATCAGCAGGAGAGGACTCTTTAAAGTAGAGACATTACATACTGATATACACCTGAACATCAGCAGGAGAGCACTCTTTAAAGTAGAGACACTACATACTGATATACACCTGAACATCAGCAGGAGAGGACTCTTTAAAGTAGAGACACTACATACTGATATACAGCTGAACATCAGCAGGAGAGGACTCTTTAAAGTAGAGACACTACATACTGATATACACCTGAACATCAGCAGGAGAGGACTCTTTAAAGTAGAGACACTACATACTGATATACACCTGAACATCAGCAGGAGAGGACTCTTTAAAGCAGAGACACTACATACTGATATACACCTGAACATCAGCAGGAGAGGACTCTTTAAAGTAGAGACACTACATACTGATATACACCTGAACATCAGCAGGAGAGGACTCTTTAAAGTAGAGAGACACTAAACTCTTAATTTTTCCTTGGGGATTAATAAAGTATGTCTTCTTCAATTCAAATCCTTTATTTCCATAATAGCCAACAATGTAACTAGAACTTCTGGGTCCGCCAAAAAGATGTTTCTGTAGACGTATACTGGGGCGCCATAGATGTGAAGATAACCCGATGATCATGGTAAGTCGAGTCATTTTGGCTTCATGGCCAGGGAGCGACTTCAAAATGAATGAATGGGGGGCTCTGTCTCCAATTCTGAATTCACTTCTCTCCATACATCTGAGATTGAGATACTGTTTGACTGCAGGAACAATGAGGGTGCTTTTAGCTGGGTTTGTGGGAGGCATTGCAAAGGATTCATTACAGCACTGCGCTAAAACCACAGCTGAATGATTACTATAAAATAATGCCACCTAATGGTTTTGATAGTCAACTATTCTGTATATTTCCACTTCTAGAAACAGATTGAAGTAACATTTCTGATCTAAGTTTGCGTTAAATGTTAACTTTAATGAATGAGTCTCTTATTTAACAACACAGGTATGCTTAAAGTTCTATATTTATTCCTGGGAAATTAAATCGTAACTTCCCATGAGTCTCAGCAGCCATGGAAATGCTGGAAAAAACTGCTTTTTCAGAGCAGACACGAACCACTGTTTGCAGATTTGCTCACAAACAAAACTGGTGTTCATAATGATGTGTTTTAAGTAGGGATGTAACGATATATCGAATATCGCGGTAAATAGATGTCTCAATACCGTCGTGAGACTGACAAAATCTACCGCGATTTAAAAAAGAAACGTTTCATTTATTTATTTTATTTTTATATATATATTTTTAAAAACCTTTATTTAACCAGATGGTCCCATTGAGATCATCAATCTCTTTTTCAAGGGAGACCTGTCCAACATGGCAGCAAGTAGGTTACAACATGAACATAAAACAACAGATAGAACCTCTTCTATCATGTGTCCCCTCTTCTTCATGTCTCTTCTACATCAACATGTGTCCCCTCTTCTTCATGTCTCTTCTACATCAACATGTGTCCCCTCTTCTTCATGTCTCTTTACATCAACATGTGTCCCCTCTTCTTCATGTCTCTTTACATCAACATGTGTCCCCTCTTCTTCATGTCTCTTCTACATCAACATGTGTCCCCTCTTCTTCATGTCTCTTCTACATCAACATGTGTCCCCTCTTCTTCATGTCTCTTCTACATCAACATGTGTCCCCTCTTCTTCATGTCTCTTCTACATCAACATGTGTCCCCTCTTCTTCATGTCTCTTCTACATCAACATGTGTCCCCTCTTCTTCATGTCTCTTCTACATCAACATGTGTCCCCTCTTCTTCATGTCTCTTCTACATCAACATGTGTCCCCTCTTCTTCATGTCTCTTCTACATCAACATGTGTCCCCTCTTCTTCATGTCTCTTCTACATCAACATGTGTCCCCTCTTCTTCATGTCTCTTCTTACATCAACATGTGTCCCCTCTTCTTCATGTCTCTTCTACATCAACATGTGTCCCCTCTTCTTCATGTCTCCTCTACATCAACATGTGTCCCCTCTTCTTCATGTCTCTTCTACATCAACATGTGTCCCCTCTTCTTCATGTCTCTTCTACAAAAGGACATCGTATTTACAGGGCTACATGTACACACCTAGAGACATTGACAAGTACCAACAGTATATTTATATCTCTGTCAATAAGCCTCACCTTCTTGGCAAAAACTGTATTGTTGTTGAAGTGGTGGAGAGACAATGCACAGTTTGACCCACTGCTGTCACCCATGGCCAAAGCATATCTCTCTGTCCCAGCAACGTCAGTACCAAGCAAGAGAGTTTTTTCCACAGCAGGGGATATTGTAAACGCCCAAACATCCCAGCTTCTACCTGGAAATGTGGACATGCTCATATTCCTCAAAGATAACCTGTCTGACGCTGAGTGAGTGAGTGAGTGAGTGAGTGAGTGAGTGAGTGAGTGAGTGAGTGAGTGAGTGAGTGAGTGAGTGAGTTAGAGTTGAGTTACTTGAAAAACTAAAGTGAAACTTGATTTACTCTATTGCAGGGTCTGATTATTAAATTGTTGACACTTTAAAATACTACTATCCTACTAAAATGCTGTATAAATCAGGTTTATTATTTAATAAAGGAAAAAATATATATATCGTACCGTGAGTTTTTGGTATCGTTACATCCCTAGTTTTAAGTAAGTTATGTTGGATTATGCAGGATGTCACCACCTGCTTTAATTGAGCATCTGTAGACACGTGTCAGGCATGTTGTCTTATGTGCATCCAGTGTTCAGGCTGAGGGAGGAGAGAGTGCTACTATTTCAGTGCCGCTCATTTCCCTCCTCCACACACTTAGACAGATGGTCTCGAGGTTTACTCGGGGTGGAAGAAGGCAAGAAATAGAATTGCAAATAGCTTTGCTCAAATTATTCTAAACTGGTGGAGCTCATTCCTAAACCCTTCATTTAACCAAGTTCAGAGTCTGCAGACATGTGAGGGTTTACTCAGGCTGCACTACGCCCCCTTGTGGCTGCTTGTGGTAAACATGTTCATGTGTATAAGGTACTGTATGTAGACATAAACAAGTATGGACAATTTAAAACTCAGACATGATGATGGTGCTTAAGGAAAGGTCAGGGGATCAAAGCTTTTGCAATTTTCTGTTAAACCCATGTTATGGATGTCTGACCTAAATGGCATGGTCATACATCCAATAATTGATTAAGTCCATTTATGGTGGTGCTAGATAGAGATCAAGTCAAGAAACCATTTAAATCTTTAGGACTAGCAATCATGGACGTCTGTAAGTAAAGTCATGGCAATCTTTCCAATAATTGGCTAGAAAAATAATCTGATTTAATTGACAGTGTTGGACCAAGAGAACAATCCCCATCCCTACAGCCACACCCAGAGGTGGAGTGGAGTACTCAGATCCTACTTAACCAAAAGTAAGAAAGTGTTAGCACCCAAATATACTTCAATTACCAACACTGAAATGCAGAATGGCAACTTTCTGAAAAATATGTGATACCACGGGATTATAATTGTGATATATTAATTTAAATAATTGTAATTTTGCAGCTAGTAAAGATGGAGCTCACCTTAATGAGTTTACACTGCCAGGTATCTATTGATATATAGATAAACATGATATGAACCTGCAAAGTAACTACTAACTAAAGCTACACAGATAAATGTAGTCGAGTAAAAAGTACAATATTTGCCTCCAAAATGTAGCGGTTAATGTAGCATGAAATGTAAAATACACAAACCACAACATTGTACTTGAATAAATGAACTTTCCACCACTGGATAAACCCTTAGTGTCGCCATTATGGCAACAAGATTGACTTTCAATAATAAAAACATTCCAAATCATTTCAAACAAAGTTGAAATTCTCAAAGAAAATCAACCAGGGTAATTCCAGGTCTTTTGTACCCTGTTCTGAGTGACGCTTTGTTGTAATCTGTCATTGTGAGAGCAAGTTGCTTTAGGTTGTGGAACATGCATGTACTCAGGTATGGTATGGAGGGCGAGGAATTTCTAAATTAAAGGCTAAGTTCACTTAAGTTACACACACGTTCAACCCCAATCCTGTAGGGTAAATGGTGGGTACGTGGATCACTGAACACAATCTGTGTCCTGCTCTCACACAGAGGGGAAGTACAGGGTGTTGGATTAGAGCCACATAGCTACATAAGCTTAGAGGTTTCATTACATATGTATATCTCTTATTCTACTTCCCCCGTGGATTTAGGAAGCTATTTTAATCAATCCTATGGTCCGGATTCTCTTTGTCTGTTGGTGCCCCGGGGGTGAGCAAGAGACACCTTAAAAGGTCCCCTATTTATACTGTTTTTCATCAATATATAACAGGTCTCAGATATATACAGAACCTGTCTCTGATTGGCTGAACACCAAACAGATCATAGCAGCATTACCCATAATCCCCTCTGTTTCAGCCCTGTTTCCAAAGTGCTGATTCTCAGTCTGTTACTTTAGATGAAAATAAGGAGCCCCTCCCCACGCCCCTCTGAGAGACATTTGGTTACAAAGAACTCAATGGTGCTCTAGAGGAGATTCAGGGTGATAAGGGGGGGGGGGTTACCTTGGTTGCTGATTGGCTAATGGTTACACAAGCCAATCGTTATGACATCATCAAGTGGCCAAAATCTGATCAGCTCATTTTCAGACTGGTTTTTATAGAAATGGATCAAAAAGAGAGAGAATCTTTGTTCCTGAAACTTTCAGAGTCTCTTTTCCACAGAGGGGACACATGTTGATGAGAAGAGACATGAGAAGAGGGACACATGTTGATGAAGAAGAGACCATGAAGAAGAGGGACACATGTTGATGTAGAAGAGACATGAAGAAGAGGGGACACATGTGATGTAGAAGAGACATGAAGTAGAGGGGACACATGTTGATGTAGAAGAGACATGAAGACACTTTGATGTAGAAGAGACATGAAAGGAACATGAGAGAGGGGACACATCCTGATGTAGAAGAGACATGAAGAAGAGGGGACACATACTTGATGTAGAAGAGACATGAAGAAGAGGGGACACATGTTGATAGTAAAAGAGACATGAAGAAGAGGGGACACATGTTGATATAGAAGAGACCATGAAGAAGAGGGGGACACATGTTGATGTAGAAGAGACATGAAGAAGAGGGGAACACATGTTGACTGTAGAAGAGACATGAAGAAGAGGGGACACATGTTGATGTAGAAGAGGACATGAGGAAGAGGGGACACATGTTGATGTAGAAGAGACATGAAGGAAGAGGGGACACATGCTGATGTAGAAGAGACTTGAAGAAGAGGGGACACATGCTTGATGTAGAAGAGACATGAAGAAGAGGGGACACATGTTGATGTAGAAGAGACATGAAGAAGAGGGGACACATGTTGATGTAGAAGAGACATGAAGGAAGAGGGGGACACATGCTTGATGTAGAAGAGACATGAAGAAGAGGGGACACATGTTGATGTAGAAGAGACATGAAGAAGAGGGGACACATGTTGATGTAGAAGAGACATGAAGAAGAGGGGACACATGTTGATGTAGAAGAGACATGGAGAAGAGGGGACACATGTTGATGTAGAAGAGACATGAAGAAGAGGGGACACATGTTGATGTAGAAGAGACATGAAGAAGAGGGGACACATGTTGATGTAGAAGAGACATGAAGAAGAGGGGACACATGTTGATGTAGAGGAGACATGGAGAAGAGGGGACACATGTTGATGTAGAAGAGACATGAAGAAGAGGGGACACATGTTGATGTAGAGGAGACATGGAGAAGAGGGGACACATGTTGATGTAGAAGAGACATGAAGAAGAGGGGACACATGTTGATGTAGAAGAGACATGAAGAAGAGGGGACACATGTTGATGAAGAAGAGACATGAAGAAGAGGGGACACATGTTGGTGTAGAAGAGACATGAAGAAGTGGACTTTGCATAATAGGTAACCTTTAAGCCAATCACAGCAGAGGAAAAGCAGCAAAGGTTTTGTGACTCACCGTTGATAACCGGGGTGTAAACCACGATGCCAGCCAGATTTGGGTCGGACACCGTTTTGTCCAGGATCAGCCCTCCGATGCTGCAGAACACAACAGAATTAAATCATTAGCTGGTGACAATCATTAAAGCGGTTTGAAAACAACAGCCATTGCTCAGATGAACAAGCTGTAGCAGTGTGGCACAGATGCTGAGGGAAGAACTGCAATTTGTCTAATTGTTTGTTCATTCATTTACAATGTTTTTAGACTAAATAAGATTATATTTGCTTTATTCATCCCAAATTGGAAAATTGCTTCGTCACAGCAGCAGAAAGTGAACACACATGAATTACAAATATCATAAAATATAATAACATTAAAGGTGGGGTAGGTAAGAATGGAGAAACCAGCTCGAGTGCGCTAGAATTTGAAAATACACAGCCGAAAAAAATCTGCCTCTTCCTTCAGACTTCCTTACAGAGCCCCTCCTCCAACACACACGAACATGACCAATGAGGGCACGAGATAAGTTTGTGCCCAGATGGAAGGCTGACAGGCAGGTAGGCCATCCAGTTACTTTAGCCGGGCCGGCTCAGAAGATTGGTCGAGCTTTTTACAGCGCCACGGCTTCCACTGATGACTTTTTGTATGGATTTAAGATATTCATTGCTATCGGGATGTTGAGAGCATTCCATGGAATATAACAAAAAGTGTTTCTGAAGTGAATTACATACCCCACCTTTAAGATAAACAGTAAATGTATAAATATCAAGTATTATTTATTTATTAATCTACTTATTTATTTTGTATTTATTTTTGTTTGTTCATGTTTGTCTTAGTGTTTTTTTATGTGATGGAGCATGAGGGACTTTTTTTTTTTATTAAAGATTCGCCTGAAGTCTCTGTGTTGAAAACGTTTGTCACGATGGATTCCTGGTCAAAAACCAAATCTACAAATAATTAAGCTGAAGCTCTTGAGTTTCAATTGATTTAAGCTTATGTCGTCCACAGAACATATCTCTATTGTTGTACTTAAAGGTGGGGGAGGTAAGTTTGAGAAACCGGCTTGAGATACACTTGTTATATTCCATGGAATACTCTTAACATCCCGATAGCAATGAATATCTGAAGTGCTTTGACAAAAAATCCATAAAAAGAATTTCATCTGTGGAAGCCGTGGCGCTGTAAAAAGCACGACCAATCATCTGAGCCGGCTAAAGTAACTGGACGGCCTACCTGCCTGTCAGCCTTCCATCGGGGCACAAACTGATCTCGTGCCCTCATTGGTCATGTGCGCGTTCGTGTGTGTTGGAGGAGGGGCTCTGTAAGGAAGTGGCAGATTTTTTCCGGCCGTGTATTTTCAAATTCTAGCGCACTCGAGCTGGTTTCTCAAACTTACCTACCCTACCTTTAATAATAATAATGATACTTATATAGCGCTTTTCAAAAAAACTCAGACGCTTTGACAGAGAATAACACAAAGGTTGCCTCTTGTAAGCTATGCACACACTTCAGAGAGGTTCTAATGGTCACTTCTCTATAAAAGATGGAGAAAGGTGGCATCATCCACACTTGAGTGTTCAGAAGCAAACAATCCCTTCGTACTGTCTGCCAGGCTGAAGGCTTTCCGAGGGTGCTGCAATTTGTTTTGGGGATGAGTCATCAAGCAAACCAGACACTTGGAGCTGCAGAATAGCTGTTCTTTCCCCTTTGAAGACCACACACACACACACACACACACACACACACACACACACACACACACACCACACACACACACACACACACACACACACACACACACACACACACACACACACACACATCACACACACACACACACACACACACACACACACACACACACACACACACACACACACACACACACACACACACACACACACACACACACACCACACACACACACACACACACACACACACACACACACACACACACACACACACACACACACACACACACACTACACACACACACACACACACACACACACACACACACACACACACACACACTACACACACACACACACACACACACACACACTACACACACACTACACACACACTACACACTGACTACACACACACACACACACTACACACACACACACACCTGCTAATGACCATGGCAGTGATGACTGGCTCCCATCCGGAGTACAGCAGGGTGCGGCTGGCCGGGTGTTTGGAGGAGATGACCATCCACAGAGGAGTCAGACACATGAAGAAGGCGCAGACCAGCGACGACACATACGGGTACGTATCTGTGGAAGAGGAGGAGGATATAAATGACTTTGTCTTGATTTATTTGTTTCCTTTTTTAAGTGCGAGCTTGGAGCCCATCCAAGCATGCCGTAGGGAATTGGTAGGGTAGAATGCATCATTGTTTAATGTTCACAAAATATAATAGCAGGGTATATGCAGGAATCCTGAAGTCAGATGTAAGACCTTTTTTAAGACCCTCTCCATACATTTTAAGACCTCATCGCCACTTAGAGTTTTAACCGGTTACCTTGGCGACACATTTTACCTCACATTGACTATATACAGTATTGATTGTCCTTCCTCCTTATCTTCTAACCATTTGGACGCAGACTTGCATTTCCCCATAACGATGTTGTTTAACAACCGGCGTAAACGGACCTTCGCGCGCTATCAAGCAGTGAGCGCGCGATGTCCTGTTCAGATGACGTCAAACCCAACGGGATGCCATCAATAAACTACACAGAATCACACTGCACACCTACGCAATGATTACATTCAGGCACACTGTAGAATACAACCTCTTTGGACCATTTATATACTTATTGAAAACAAGCTACAAAATGTAATACCTTTGGAAATGCCGTTTAATACTTTTCGCTAAATTGAATTATTAACTTTTAATACTTTTACCCTGAGTGTGTACAACATAAGGCGCTCTCTGTCCTTAGACCCTTGCAGTGTACAAGGAAGAAACCCCAGAATAAATTAGGAAAAGTTCCCAAAAAATCTGAATGCGTGACATTGACAGCAAATCAGACATTCAGTTAGCATTCACAGAAAAAGCTGTCTGTCAGCCACTCTAATGAATTTCTTCTACGGGTTGAAGTGTTTACATGACCCTCTGACACCCTGCATCGAGTGTCCCTACGGCCGGGAATAAACCAATAGACGACAATTGATATTCCTGTCCATCTCTGGTGGAATACGCTGAGCTTAAAGGCTCTGCCAGGAAACAGAACGGAGCCGCTGCCAACTCCTTCCTCGAGCTGAGCAACTGAGAGACGCTTGTTAATGCATGGGGAAGAAATGATGGTGGTGATAAGTAGTGCTAGCCTCCATGCTTCAAGACACAAGGGCATCCCATTCATACTTATATACAGGCAATATAAGATGAGTTTAAATAGTTTAATCATACTTAAGTTAAGTGAACTGGCACAGGCCCCTGATTTAAAGGTCACCTATCATCAGGGGTGCACATAACTTTTTTGCCCTGGGTCTCAAAGGAGCACCTGGAGATGTTGCTTGGTGCTCATCCTTAAAATGAAATAAACCGCGGGGGTCTTTATTTTCCAGACAAACGGCACTGAACACACAGAGGTGAACACAAGACAACATTAGCACGACCAGTAAACCTACAAGCTGTCATCACTACCCTCCTGACTGTAACAAATGAATGTAACTTATTTTATTTGTGTTGTTCATTCATATCTTATTTTACCTTAACATTTATTTATTTATGCATATTTTTTTATCTCCAGTTTAAAACGATAAGTCTGGTTTACTGTCCTATAGTATACATTGAAATGCATAGCATAGGACTCAGATATATACAAATATATATAAAACATGTCTATGAAGTGTTTTGCGCAAAATACCAAACAGATCAGCCATTCTAGCCATGCCTCATATCCCTCTATTTCACTTCCTGTTTCAAAAGTGCTGATTTGGGTATAAAGCTTTAAAAAATAATAAGAATTGATAAAAAAAAAAAGGAGGGGTCTGAGCTCACGCGGGACCCGGCAGCTACTGTCTAAACTAAATGCTGCCGTGATGAAACGCCATATCATGGATTATCAAGGATTCTCTCTGAAACAGTTTGGAGCTCAAAGGCTTTCTCTCTTGCCGGTTATACCACAAGGTGAGTTCCTTTTTACTTCCTGCTTCTTCACACACATGCTCTCCAGTACAGGTTAGCTCTGAGTGTTAGCGATGCTAATGTAAACACCGACCATATTACGTCCAAAACAGTCGGGCATTGTTTCTGATAGCAACGTTTCTGATTGGGCCGTGGGTCCACATTTCAGATATTACGTCATATCGGACGCAAATCTGGATCAGCTCCGTTGTAGCCCCGTTTTTAGAGATTTGGGTACGGAGGAAAAGAGAGAGGGTTTTATTTTCTGACGCTGCGTGAGTTCCCGACACACCGAGGACACATGTTGATGTATAAAAGACATCAAAAAGTGCATTTTGCATGATAGGTCCCCTTTAAATAAAGAAATTGTGGCAGGGTTTGTGATATCAGCAAATAACTAATCATTGTCCAAATAATCAATACATTATTATATAATTATGAATCTAGTGACTTACATCCCTAATTCTCAGGACGGATTTTGGTAAGTAACATCCAATTGCTAGGCTTTAGGCTAATCTAATCAATATTGTAATAATATTATAATTTAAAGGTCCCATGTCCTGCTTTTCCGGTTATCACCCGTCCCCTTGTGTGTTATGAAGGTTGTTCTGCATGTAAACGGTCTGCAGAGTCACAAACCCTCAAAGTACACCCTGTAGCGAGTAAAACTCTAACACAGAGAAGACCTGTCTGTGCTGCCCCAGAACGCCTCGTTGGACATTTCTCTTTTTCCATTTGTTTCTTCCCGGAACCAAAATGGACCAATCCGCAGAGCTCCTCACACACCAGGACCTTTATCGTACATTTTCAACTAACAGGGAGTCCCATTGACTTGCATAGAGCTCCCTGGTTGGTAATAGACGAGTTGAGATGGCGGAGAAATGCTCTCCGCAGACCCATTCTCACAGCGTTATAAACCTTTTTCTTTCTCAATATCAAGCCACACTTATTGTTTTTACTTCGGCTGTGAGTGTGTGTGTGCTCAGGATGAAAATTGATATTTTAGGGCTGTTGACAGTATTTTCTGATGTATGGAGTGATAAAAAGAGATATCCAAAATCCCTTCTGTAAAAACTTCAGATTCTAATATGACTACAAAATGAAACAAGAATTTCGAACCTGACTTTATCCGATGGTCAGAATTGTGTTCCTGAAATGTATTAAAATATGCGCATATTTAATGAGATTATGGCTAATTTCCATGGGGGGGGGGGGGTGCAGTGCCCCCACACATAGAATCCAATTATGTGGGAAACACTGGCTAATAATAATAATAATGGGAACCCCTGGTCTACATCATGCATTCACCTCTCCTGTGGTCAGCCCTGAAATGGCCCGGTGTTGCCACGTCCGCAGGCACACAGCAGCTTTGGCCCCGTTTCTTGGTGTCTCCGTCTCATTTGCTTTTATCTATTGTTGAGCCCTCTGACTGAAGCACTCTGAAACAGCAGTGTTTGTTAAAAGCATGTTATAAATAAACATGCCGGGGCTCGTGCAGCTCCTGCGTCTCGCCGCTGTCTCGTCTCCACTCAGCTTGAAGCATTAGAGGCATTAAGACCGTAGGAGCCATGATGTCAGAGTCGGATTTATGGTGAACATTTAATAAGGTTTCTGATTGTTTATATTTCTGGCACTGGTCTTAGTTTATGATACAGGTACTTATTATTTTGTGATCACTTATAGGTTGGGTTACATGGGTATGGGCGGCACTAATAAATATAATCACATTTCACCTGTGTGTGTGGAAGAGAGGGTCGCTGTATTTGATGTTGACCTTTTCATAGCTGGAATATCTGGAAAATATATATTTGTGCATCTTATAGTAAGTTGATCAGTTTTATTAAAGAATACGATTTTGTTCAACGCATTTTTGGATCCCAGCATTCATTTTTGATAAGACAAAGGCAACCTCAGCGACTTTGTTTCTTCCTGATGTCGCTACAAAGTTCTTATCTACATAGATAATCATGTGATTTAAATTCTGTGTATCTGACAGTTAGTCAGTTAGTTCTGATTCAGCAGGAAAGTGTTGGCTGGGTTGAAGGACAACAGAGCCAGTGTCCTGAGAGTGACACACAGCCACTCCGTGCACTGCCTCGCACGGAAATAGGAAATCCTCAGTGTGTGTAGTACATTTAGCTAACAGCGCTGAATTGCTTCTCTCATTGTGGTGAACATCTGGGTCGTACACTTATAGCAGACGGGGTTAGTTATTCTGAGAGTCTTTGCAGAGGATGAATGCTGAATGAATGAGGTGATACAAGGTGGGTCTGGGTGTGTGAGATGAATCTAACGTTAGGAATGTGAAGTGAGAGGAGAAGAGACGGTCTGTTCTGTTCACAGGAGTGAGGCGCTGCTAAAGAGTGAGGCGGGGGTGACCTCTGCAGGCCGACTGAGGGAAGAGCCTCCCTGCAAGGCAAAGGTCTGGGATGAATGCCTTTTTTAAATGAGAGAAGACGGACCTGATGGAGTGAACTCGTAAAATGCAGCTGTACCCAAGAATAAAGGACTGCACGAAATAAAAACTATTAAATCTGTGTCTGTGTCTTTGTACATACGATCAGTACAGACCATCGTCTCATCTGTATGCATATATTTTTCTTTCCACTTCTAAATGACAAACATTACTTATGCATTGTCGAAAGTCGCAATAAAAAGATTTTTGATCAGAAATCTGTGTCAAACCAACTATTGACAAACTTTCTGCTCAAAAAACCCAAAATGAAGTTAAAAGCTTCACATATATTGTAAATCAGAAGGACAATCTCTAAAGTAATCTCAATTTTTTGGGGGGAAAACGCGATCATCACATCCTGATGGAGCTAAAGCAGGGTATATGCAGGAACCCTGAAGTCACATGTAAAACCTATTAAGACCTTTTTTAAGACCCTCTCCATACATTTTAAGACCTCATCGCCACTTTGAGTTTTAACCGGTTACCTTGGCGACACACTTTACCTCACATTGACTATATACAGTATTGATTGTCCTTCCTCCTTATCTTCCAACCATTTGGACGCAGACTTGCATTTCCCCATAACGATGTTGTTTAACAACCGGCGTAAACGGACCTTCGCGCTATCAAGCAGTGAGCGTGCGATGTCCTGTTCAGATGACGTCAAACCCAACGGGATGCCATCAATAAACTACACAGAATCACACTACACACCTACGCCATGATTACATTCAGGCAGACTGTAGAATACAACCTCTTTGGACACTTTATATACTTATTGAAAACAAGCTACAAAATGTAAAACCTTGGAAAATGCTGTTTAATACTTTTAATAGCCTTCATTTTCTCTAAATTGATTTATCAACTTTTAATACTTTTTAAGACCCCGCGCCGGACACCCTGTAAAGCCGTTGACTTCAGCAGTTTCTTTTAAAGGTAGAAGCAGGTCAAGGCAAAGGTCTGGGATGAATGCCATTTTTAAATGAGAGAAGACGGACCTGATGAAGTGTACTCGCAAAATGCAGCTGTAACCCAGAATAAAGACAATTCAATCTGTGTCAAACCAACTATTGACAAACATTCTGCGCAAAAAAACCCAAAATGAAGTTAAAAGCTTCACATATCTTGTAAATTATGTAAATCAGAAGGATAATCTTTAAAGTAATCTCTATTTCTTCAGCAAACGCCGTCAACAGACTTGCAGAGACGCCCCTCCTGATGGAGCTATAGGTAGAAGCAGGTCACCTACCCAGGCACTTGTAGAGGCCCTGGCTGATCCAGGCCAGGATCGCCAGAGTTATGAGGTCACCAAAGCTGGCGGCGATGGGGGTGGCGACGTTGTCTGGGTTGATGCCCGTCTTCTTGGAACCCACAATGACCCCGACCATGATGAAACCTGAACAGGACACAACAAGAGTGGGGACTTACAGAGGAAGAGCAAACTCACTGAATGTTATACTTATTTTATTGTAATTTTAGTCATTTATGTATTATTATTTTGTATAAGTATGTACAAATATATATTTATATTTGTTGGTATTAAGTGTACTTTTTAAATCACAAAGCTATGTATTACCTGGAAAGGGAGAGATTTGTTTGTATTTGTAAATTGTGTATGTGTCTGGTTTGTGAAGCACTTTGAGTTACCTTAGTGTATGAAAAGTGCTAAATAAATACATTTCATTTGACTAAATTATTTAAATTAACTTAAATGTACACGACACAAAGACAGTTTGGGAGGAGGACCGCAGTGTCACAGCTTTTCCACAGCGACAGAATCAACAGTTTACTTTATGATGTTGGAACAGCTGCACACACACACACACACACACACACACACACACACACACACACACACACACACACCACACACACACACACACACACACCACACACACACACACACACACACACACACACACACACACACACACACACACACACACACACACACACACACACACACACACACACACACACACACACACACACACACACACACACACAATTTCATGGCTCCTACAACAGCTGTCTCTGCGTGCTTGTGTGTGTTTACCCTGCAGCATGGAGGCTATAAAGGCCGTGGCCACGCTGCTGGAGCACAGCAGCACCGCGTGGCTCATCTGGAACTTCCCCTCTGGGATCCAGCCGAGGGTCACGGCAGCGACGGCAGCCAGGAAGCCCACCACCGTGGCCTGGACCTGGGGGGATAGAAGAGGGAGGGGGAACGTTATCTAGTGGAGACAACAAGCACCCCTACATGTGTAAAAAAACAATTATAATGACTATTATTATAATTATCTTGATTATCAGTTTACATACAAATAGGATGAGAAATTAAACTGTTATCTGAACATGGACTTGTATGAATTAATTTTGTTATTTGTTTTACTTTATGTTCACCCTGGAAATGGTTGTATGTATGTATATGTGTACATATGTATGTGTATGTATATATAGAATGTTATTTATCTGTGTGAGTATTTAATTACAGAATTATTTTTTCTTACTTTATCCTGCAACTGGACGACTAACTAAGCTCTGCATTCTGCCCTCCAGCTTCTACTACTTTTGTTTGTTTTTTGGATGTGTCAACTGTCTAATTGTTGAAATAGTAGAATAAATAATTAAAAATTTAAAAAAAAAACAGATTTAGGATTAGTAGAAGGGTTTCATTAGGGAGGTAATGTGACATGAATACTGTAATTAACACCATTAACTCCTTTACGTAACACTTCCTGCTGATGTGGGCGTTGTTGTGAAACACATTGCACCGACAGCTCAGCAAAACAATATGAAGTTACATGCGTCATTGTGTCTTTATCAGTGTGTGTGGGTGGGTAGATGATTAAAAGGGACGTTCTTACACAGACAGAGATCAATAAAACAGTCTCAGCGAACACCCACTTAGTTAGCATTACATGTGTATCGAGAATATTACAGACAGTTATAAAAACCATACACACTGGAATTAATGTATGTAAGATACATTAAGCCATTGTGTTTGATTATTCTCATCATCCGTAAAGCGTTTTCGAGCAACTGCTTTCATTTGAAAATGAAAATGGGATGGTGCATATTTTTTAAAAGCTAATCAAAAACACGACAATTGTGAATTAATTCAAATAAAATGTGGTTGTAGTATTTATCCAGGGATGTGCATATAAATAGTTGAGGGAACATTTGTGTTTACCTGCTTCAGGGCCAGGTTGCCTATGATTAGATTCCACTTCTCTATGGGGGAATCCATCTTGCCCACATTCACCTGTGTGGAAGCAAACATTCATTAGAAACTTTCACTTTTCTATGCCTGCATATAAATTAGGGATGGGAATTTGAAAGCAAATGTATATTCGACCCCCAAAAAAACGGTTAACCGATTAACTGAAATGTACATATCCTATAAAAAACAAAAAAATTGGGAAAAATGTTGACAAAAAAACAAAAATAATTATATATAATAAATACATGTTCAAATAAGTAAAGAAACCAAGTCGAATTTGTCAAATGTATTGAACTGGTGATCACAGTTTGAACAGTTGACAGCTATACGCCTACAGCTTTCATGCTCAAAACATAACTTGGTTTTTAAATGAAAGAGGGATCAGACACCAACAACATAACGGGTTAGGGTAACGTAACTCGTGACAACAGAGATCAACAACCTATAACAGGGCCTATGCACAGAATGCAATACTCATTCTTGTTTAACCAGTTAAGCCCTGAGCCTGTTTTTCAGGTTTCAGGCTCGAAAATGCCACTAACACAACAAATGATATATTTTCACTTCTAAAAGGGGTAAATTAATAATTATTTTTCTCAAAGCAAGGTTACATCTGTGAGTTGGATGTAGAAGTGTCAGAATCAATATAGATGTTTTTATTTTAAATTAAATTCAGATGGAACATAGTAAAAACATGTAAATTCTAATGTCCACCTAAAAAAAATATTATATAACATATAATAAGTACCCTGTATCAAGATTGATGCAAAACAAGTGAAATTTGACCTTTTTAGAGAGATTTAGAAAAATAAAGTCCAAGCGGACTCACCTCTGGGTAATTTGGGAACCATCGGTTCCATTTGAACTTTTTCACTGTAAAAATCATTTTATTACTTTGAATTATCACTATAGGTATTCATTCCATCCAAATACAACTGTTGTGAAAAAAATAAAAAAATAAAAAAACATAAAACATAAAAAAAATAAAACATCTGTTATCCTCTGAATTAGCCCCGAGCGAAAGATGCTAACCTATTAGTGCACCGAAAATCACTCCTCGCTCCCTTATTACTTATCCTAGCTGCACATCCAACACATCGTTTATGATCGCAAGGAGACACAGAATCTAACGGTGCCCAAATTCGCGACGTTATCAACAAAAACGTACATCAAAACAAGTGGTACTAACATGCGCTAGGCCAAGGGTGCCCAACCAGTCGATCGCGATCGACCGGTCGATCGCGGGGAGATTCCCAGTCGATCGCGAGATGTGTCTAAAAATAGAACAACAATATTCAGTTTTATCGTTAATGTCCTATAACATAATCTTCCTGTGCCAGAATAATGCACTTGAACGCATCAAAGCTTTGTGATTGGCCGGCGTGACCCCATGTGTCGGGGCGTGGCTGGTGGGCAGTGGGCAGTGCACTAGTTCGCTAACGTTTAGGGGTGGGCGATACCACAAAATCTGGATTCGATCCGATACCAAGTATTTCAGGGCTTGTATCGCCGATACCGATACTTTTTTTTAATGAAAAGCGTCTTATGTACTTTCATATAGGGGAGAGCTGCATGACATGATTTTTGAGCTGAAATCATCATAAATAGACTAAATCTGAATTCATTTTCATGAATAAAGACAGGACAGTTTTTATAGACAAATACACGTTTTACTTTTGCAAATTTAAAGTGCAAACATGAAAAATAACAATACAAAGTGGCCAAAGTAGCGAACTGTCTTCTTGCACACATCACAGTTCGCTAAGTTTTAATGGCCAGTTGTGAAATTGCTCCACACAACGCTGCTCTTTCTCTCAGCCATCATGCGCGTGTGTGTGTTGCACTCGCGAGTCGCTGGCTGCTGCTGTCCTGCCCTGCTGGCTGCTGTCAGTCAGCTTGATAATCGGCGTTCAGGCAGGGAGCCTCGAGGAGAAGAGGACAGCAGTGGAGAGAGAAGAAAAGAGCATACACTTGTGTTCGTCTGCACATAGTTTTTTGAAGAAATTGACGAGTAGAGGAGACGAGAAAAAAAGTATAACAGTATCGATCCTATTGGCTCTAGTATCGATATTTTGAAACGTAACGTAATATCGGAGGTATCGATATTTTGGGATCGATCCGCCCACCCCTACTAACGTTGTCCGTGTCAACACCAGGAGTGACAGTCCGCACACACACAAGACCGCAATTATGGCAGAAGCAAAACATATATAATTTTCACTCCGAGTGGGAGGATGATTATTTTTGTATCTATTCCAATTCAAAGTCCATCTGTCTCATCTTCAATGCGAGCGTGGCTTTATCGAAGAAGGGTAATTTAGGAGCGGCATTTCAATACAGTGCACAAACGCTACGAGACGGAATTCCCTCCTAATTCTACCCTACGCTCCAAAAGGGGAGGGGCCTGAGAGGACAGCTAAATGCACAGCAGTCCATTTTCACCAGGCCCAACAACAAGAGCAAGGCTGCTACCAGAGCATCTTAACGTGTCAGTCACGTTCTTGCGTAACACATGAAGTCTTTCAAAGACGGCGAAGTTGTGAAAGAAGCATTCCTGGAGGCTGCCGATGCGTAATAAAAATAACAGTAGCATTTTCAACAGGTTTTTGATATGATAAAAACTCAAGTTATATACCGTTATTAATCAGCTGTAAGTTTGAGTTTGTTTGAACTTATTCATTTATAATTATTGTACAAAATGGTATAAGAATGCAAACTTAAATTGATTATAATCTATTATCAATTCAGGTTAAGAAACTAGTGTTGCTTGCATCCTATTTTAAAGGCATTTCTTTTTATAATCTACTAAAATGCAACAAAAAAAGGGTTTGATTCTATTAATTTTGTCTTTTTTATTGTGTAGCTTCAGATCTGAGTTGTCTTATTAGTAAGCCTAATTTATACTTTTGTAGCAACACTATTTTTATATAATGGCAAAGAAAGGGTTCAGAGTCTTTTCTTTTTTCCCTGTGTCATATGTGGCAGCACTGTTCAATGTTTCTTGAAAACATTACCCACTGTAGTGACGTGTGAATAAACTCCAACTCTGTATCAACAACACTGTTGTGTAACTTCAGTTAAATACTTGTATGTGTGTAGATTAGAAAGAGGTAAGATAAAGGATCTGCAGTATTTTATGAAGTATTAATCGTACAAAGGTCAGTTTTATACAAGTAGAAGTGTGTATTTACCTGGCAGTAGGCTATCAGTAATGGCTACGCCTCTCTATTTGGACTGGTAGATCTCGGCAGACTGGCAACTTTAAAAGTAGCTCTCGGTTCAAAAAAGGTTGGGCACCCCTGCGCTAGGCTAACAATGACTTACCTTCCTCGTTGTCTGGTCTAAACTGGTCTTCAATGGCATTAAAACGATAAAAACGATGATGTAGTTAATCCATAGATTAATATCCAATGGGGCTGTGTCCCCTTTGAAATGTTCTGATAATCTATAAGCAATAAAACTGCAATTCCGTTATCTGCTGTCCGCTCTGTGCTCCGTGCGCTCTGGGTCCTGCTGCATTTCCTGCTTCGTTACGCTGTAAACAATAAATGAAGTCGGCTGCGTAATATTGTTACGCTGGCTGGCATTCTTCATACTTTACGCAGGACCATATCTCTGGAACCCATTGGTCGATTCGTGTGATTTACACCTTTTTCTTAACCATCAGAACCAATAGAATCGATGGGCAGTTCCCAAATCTACGTAAACATTACCATAGCGGACGTAATAGAGAAGCAAACAAAGCATATCTGAAAGTGCAAGCCTGGACGGCAAAACTTTATACCGAGTATATTTCCATAAATATGATGATTGATTATCAGTAAAAAAATTCTACGTGACACAACGACATTGGATTAACCTTGAGATGCGTTTTTATTCCGTTGAACACAACTTTTGATCACAAATCAAAAAAGGTAAGACGTAATTATTGTAATATTTTTGGAACCGGATGTTGTTTACTTTCTCTTTTCTGGCTGATAGCTCCAGGAATTCGAGGTCTTACAGTGATGACATTACATGTGTGGAATCTGTGGAGTCTCAGCTTTAAATCGTATATCTTGTTTGTGCAGTTAAGATACGGGCATTTCCACCGTGTGTTGTGTGTAAAAAAGCGTTAGCATTAGTTAGCATTTTTTCGCTCAATGCTAATTCAAAGGCTTGGTATTACTCTTGTGTTTTTTTTAGCTAACAATTGTTCTTATTGTCAGTTAGCGGAGTTTCTTACCTTTAAAAGGGTATGAAACATTAATAGTTTCATAAATGTTAAGAAGCCCTGAGACATGTGAGAAAAAAAAAACTGTGGGAGGGGTCCACTGGGGGGACCTTCGGGCTTAACTGGTTAAGAATATGAGCATGACTACTCAGGGGAGAGGCGATTCACAATCAGGCCAGCTGTAGAGAAGACCCTCTCAGCTGGAATTTGGGCATAAGATGAGGTTTGAGTCTGCGTGATCTGCGTGTAGGGAGGGGCAGCAGCCGTATCATTAGCTAGAACTAGCTAGATCTAATGGATTTGGACATACACGCGAGTGAAGTATAACCGGACGCGAGAGAGAGATCAGCACCTGCAGCTCTGCCCGCTGTGAGGGACCGGTGAGCGGAGCAAAACACACCTTTAGACCTAACACACTTAGCTATGACTCTGTCGTATACATTGAATTAGTCCATTTGATCATATGTAATAAACTTAGGCACCCCTCCCAAAAAAAGAAAATCCATCCCTAATATAAATATGACACAATAGGGAAATGTGGGTGTCATCATCGCAGCAATGGAATAAGACAGAAACACAGACATGGGATAATAAGAATAAACGCTTAGCGACGTCCCGCCCCTTAGCCTATTACTACGATGTGTTGGAGCGCTAGCCAATAGGAGCTTGAGTGTTACATAGTGATGTCATTTTAAACAAAGACTCATTCAGATGCACACACATCTATATGACACACTACAGGAAAGGGAGAACCCCAAAAAGCAGGTTATTATTTAAGTTTCTCGACCCCTATTCCTAGGCTCACATCTCCATTATGTCTTTCGATGAAACTTGTGAATAAATGTTTTTCATTGAACCCCCCACACACTGTGGATCGCTGTCTGTTATTCTGTCACTGCAGAGCCTTAGGAGAACACGAGCACAAAGACAAACAGTTTTTTTCTTGGCAGCCGACGGAGGAGTATCAGCTCTCACTGAGCTCTGCTGTCCGTGTTGACACAGCTCTGTGAAAGTGGAGCCTGTGTGTGAGGAGGAGGAGAGCCGGGAACCAACAGGAAGTGCCCCAAACCAAACAGAGACAGAATGTTGCTGCGTCACTTCTTTATCTTCTTTCCTGTGCAGAGTTAAAGCCACAAATGGATATGCTGAGAAATGTCTGCTGAATAAGAGCCTCATGGACCTGTGGATCTAATTACACAGGTTTATGACCCAGTTTTATGGCATTTCACGCGCTGCAAAAGTATGTACTTGCGGCGCTCTATCGGACACCGGCTCCCTCGTCACCACTTCGTCTTTTGAAAATGTTTGCTCCGGGAGGCCTCGAGTGAAGCGACACATTTACCGTGTGACTGTTCGGCCGTCCTGGTTGCAGAAGCACATCCAAACTTTACAAGAAAATACCCTCTCTCTCTCCTGCGTCCAAAATCCACTTAAGATGATGCAATATTTTCCTACATTTTCTTAATGTCTTTCGTTTTTTGTAAAGCACTTTGAATTGCCTTGTGTTGAAAGGTGCTATATAAATAAACTTGCCTTGCCTTGCCTACATGAAACTTTCCACGGTCGTTATGAATTGAATGTAAAAAGGGGACAGACAGCTGCCATATAAACACGGTGGGTTTTAGGTTTGAATTCACTGTTCTGATTTTGTCTCGATTTGCCCTGAAGGTTTCGTTCCTGCTGGAAATACACACTGGGCTACCACAACGCTGACAAATAACAACTACACACAGAGAAGAGCTCAGTCTGTTGGCATGAGACACCACCACAACATATGATGTAACACACACACAAACAAACACACCCAAATGTCATCACACGTCTAGAGCACCATCCACAACATGTGGGGAGGCTGGCTGGGTGACTTTACAAATATTGAAACGCTAAAGTAGCTTTTTTTGTGGACAGAGTCAATACAAAATGACGCTGGACTTCAGCCATGTCTTTACAACAAGGAGAGTAAAGAAATGACATTACAAAAAGGAACCTGCGCAGCCACATCGTCATAAACACTTTAATGACTTTGTTTTGTCACACCGCACAAACAAATACGTCCCTGGCCGTTTGTTATTCTGAGTGTGTTCGGAAAGAGGGGCCATTATGTGTGTGTGTGAGAGAGAGAGAGGGAGAGAGAGAGAGAGAGCGAGAGAGAGAGAGAGAGAGAGAGAGAGAGAGAGAGCGAGAGAGAGAGCGAGAGAGAGAGAGAGAGCGAGAGAGAGAGCGAGAGAGAGAGAGCGAGAGAGAGAGCGAGAGAGAGAGACTGTGTGTGTGTGTGTGTGTGTGTGTGTGTGTGTGTGTGTGTGTGTGTGTGTGTGTGTGTGTGTGTGTGTGTGTGTGTGTCTCACCGCTGTGGACAGCCTTGAGGCCAGAGTCATCTCCAGGTTCCCCTTCAGGCCGAGGAGAGCCGGTACCAGGATGAAGATCTCCGTGATGTACTGGAACGCCTCCCAGTGCTGTGAAGGACAACAGAGGGTAAATAAGTTTGTACTGCATGTTGACTTTCTAATTACTGCACTCGGCCTCATTTGACATGTAAATGTAAATACTACGCTATCTTTAAGATAAGACAAACATTCATAATTTCCTTGTCTCCTGTGGACTTAAAGGCTTGAGGTAACGGAGTGGTTTCTCTCTCTTGTCAAGAAAACCGGCAGAAATTCTGAAAAAGTGTCAAAGTTTGAAACTGGATTACTGCTCACCACTATGTTGACTCACTGGAGAATGACTGAAAGAATGTAGTTCCTCTTACTAGTAAACAGAACATGTTTAGAGGAAATATCTTGTGGCCAGCTTTACTTTAAGAAATACATTAATTGTACAACTTGGGTATTACTTGTGTTGCTTTGGCCATCATTCATATCCTTTAATATATATGTTTGGGTTCACCCTAGTCATCAAGAGGCTTTAAATGACGTCCCTGCTGACGAGCCCCTATTCGTCAGCTAGCAATAAGAGTGAACATAGCTAGTGTAAACAATGCTGGACTTAACAAATAGAGCCTGACTTCCTGCTTCCTTCTGGTTTATTAATGTAGTTATGCTCACAATGATAAATAATAAATGAAGAAATATTACAACATGATTAAGTCCATTCAGCTTTTATATCGTCACCAAATAAAAGTTGTTTGAATAAAATAACTGTTGTCTGATTGGCTGATCATGTTTTGTGCTCCTTCCCCACCATGTTCAAGCACTGACATTGTTATCAGTTTGCTATCCTGGCTCCAAAATGGTGGAATGAGCTCCCCATTGACATTAGGACAGCAGATAGCTTACACACCTTCCAGCGCAGACTGAAAACTCATCTCTTTCGACTCCACTTCGAGCGATAGAATTACTAACAAAGCACTTATATACTAATAAAGGACTGGCTTATCTAAAGCCAGTTGAGTAGCACTTGAAATGTTTTGGCTCTATGAAACCTGATGTACTTATATGATTCTGTTTTCTTCTAGTTTGTATCTTGTTGGTCGAATGCACTTATTGTAAGTCGCTGTGGATAAAAGCGTCAGCTAAATGCAATGTAATGTCTGATTGAAACAATGGCCCCAACTATGAGAACAATACCATGAAGATGAATAAACTGGACTGAGCCTTTAATGCCGCCTTGTCTTAAGCTCCTAACTATGGAATAACAGTTGCATTGTAGCTCGGCTTACCTGCACAATATCCAGCACCATGCCAGCACACACAGTTCCAAACCCAGCGAGCAGGAAAGGCAGCAGGATCTGCAGCGCCATGGCCAGCAGAGACTCCTTGGGCATTTTGTGCACGACAGATCCCGGACCTGCCTCCTCATCCTCTTCCTCCTCCTCCTCTTCATCTGCCTCCTCTCCAGAGTGCCTCCTCTCAGCCAGCATGGGCTCCGTTTCAGAGTAGCCTCCATCTCCACAGTCAGATAAAGTCACAGAGGAGCGAGAGGCCCGGTCCAGAATCCGCCGGCCTTCTATGTGTGTCGTCTCTTGTCTGTAGCCGTTCTGGAGCGATGCGACGTCAGGTTTGGCGCTGAGGTCCACCATGGAGAGACGCTCATCCTGTAGCTTGGTGTAACCCGTGGGAACCATGGTCTGGAATACAGAGGCGATCCGCCCGGAGGAAACTGGCTTCAGAGAGAGAGAACTCCAGCCGCTCATACGCCCCGTCAGGCTAGAGCCCAGGGAATCCCCTACAGGTCCTCCCAGACCCGGGAGACTCATGGTGTGGTGGAGCCCCGCAGACTCTCATCTCCTGTCCTCCAGTCTCAGAGCAGTGTAGAAATACAAGGGGTTTAGACTCGGCTCAATGACTCATGTGCCTGAGAGAAATAAACAAGATGTCAGAGGTTTGAAAAGCTGAACAGGAAAACACAGACTGACTGAAGCGATATTTAGGGTGACATTAGATCAATGGCCTGCATACTGACTGATATGATATTGACTCACAGCTGCACAGTGTCCCGGAAACTGCCAGGGGCCCAGGTGAGAAGGTTCATCTTTGCTGTTTTACTATTGGAGGACGCTCATGCATTGACTGTTTAAAAGTCTTCTTTAAAGGTGGGGTAAGTCATTTTGGAGAAACCAGCTCGAGTGCGCTAGAATTTGAAAATACACAACCGGAAAAAATCTGCCACTTCCTTACAGAGACCCTCCTCCAACACACACGAACGCGCACATGACCAATGAGGGCACGAGATCAGTTTGTGCACAGATGGAAGGCTGACAGGCAGGTAGGCCATCCAGTTACTTTAGCCGGGCAGATGATTGGTCGTGCTTTTTACAGCGCCACGGCTTCCAGAGATGACATTTTATTTATGTGTTTATTGTCAAAGAATTTAAGATATTCATTGCTGTCGGGATGTTAAGAGCATTCCATGGAATATAACAAAAAGTGTATCTCGAGCCGGTTTCTCATTACCTACCCCACCTTTAAGCAGAGTTATTAACAACTTTGCTGGAAAGACCCGTAGAGCCGAATTTCTGATGTGTGAGGTTTATTTTCAGGATGAAGTTGGATCAGGGATTTAAGCATATCTAATGCAATTGTGATCTTCTGTATAAAATGCATGGCAACTGTAATCTAACACTGTACAATTAGCGTTGATAAATGTATGGTTGCTGTCCGTGGTGCTGACCAAGGCCTAATTTACAGGATGTGAGCAAATACATGGGAAGCGCCTCCATGATAAAGCAGCTGTCTGATTTGCCTTTTTTTTTTTAGTTAGAGTAGTTGTGTGTGTCTCTGCAGTGCACGATAACACTTATGGTTTGGGCAAAGTCCCAAGAAAAATGATTTGCACTGGGGCAATTATGTTGTACACTGCTGACTGAGATTGAACAGCTGAGTCATCTACTGTAAAGAGGAACAACATCCTTCATAATCAGTTACCTTTTACTAAATAATTACAAACCGGCTTTGAGGAAATGTTACAATAACACGAGTAGGAGTAGTTCAAAGATACAGATTCTTCATCCCTTCAAGATGTTGTACCTTATTTTTTGTTGCTTTTCTGTTACTGCTTTCAATCACAACTACGTGCTGGACAATATGTTGGCACCTTCAGCCCATAAAGACACTAAAAAACAGTTTGGGAATTAAGTAGTCCTAATTGCAAAACCAAGAGAAAACAAGTGTATTAGTTAGATGTTTGGTTTATGTTATACCAGAGCAGGAAATATAACAATCACGAGTAGCTCAACACATTTAAATAAGAGGTACAAAAAGAATTTGTTTAGGAATAAATACATAATATCTGTGAGTGTCTTACCGACAGAAAGCAATGGCAAAAGTGAAGAATAGTTTAATTTCCTTTGTATCTGCACTTCATCAGTGTTCAGGCCTTTTCCTCTAACCCGTCTATCTCAGTGTATAACACTTCGACTTTATGTTAAGTATTTGTATTTGTCCCCATTGAGTTTATATTAAGTGATCACCTTCCTAAACTAGACAATATTATCGTACGTATGTTTATGTTAGCTAACTATGCTATGATAGCTAGCTGTGTAGAAATTCAAAACAGTAGCACAAACGGCTCCCTACTTTCGTATCCGTAAACCGGGGAAATACACTATCTGGTGGTATTTAGTTGATATAAGAATAATAAACTGATTGTTGTAGTCGTCCAGGATTAATTTTTGATAACTTACCTCTCGGATACGGAGACATTTCATCCAGGAGAAGAGATGGGAGTCTACTCTGTTTTTTTTGACAGAGCAGCGTCAGACTGAAAAATGCCAACAAAGCTCGTCTATAAAAGAACAATGTATCACTCCGCTTGAAAAAGAGTGGGTGTAATCCGGCTGATTCATAGACCGGTATATTACAACGAGTTTGGATGCCATTAGGACATTAATAATAACATATAAAGAAAACATTAGATTAATATGTATGTTTATATGGGATATATATTGTTGTCTATTTCTAAATACATGTATATACTTCTTTAAATGTATTTTTATATTTCAGCTATTTTACGTAGGCCTATTTATTATTTTGTTTTTTGTAAATGTTTAAACACAGGTTGCCTTGTATTGTGTCAACACTAAAAAGAATTCAAGACTCTCTCTCGTTGAAGTAGGTCAACTCTGCCTGGTTGGATTCGTCGTAAAAGAAAAAAATAGGAGTGGGATCTCTTGCTGTTCTTTCAAGCTTTCTGGCTAGAACAAAAAGTGCCACACAGTGTGTCTGCAGTGCGCATGCGCAAGGTACACCGACTTTATCACATCATTACATTTTCCCTTAGCTTCCGTCTTATTAGATTTTTTTTTTTTACATGTATTATTTGATTTTTCGTTTATTAATTTTTATATTGGTTTTAAAAGCACTGCCTTCAATTTTTAGAGCTGTTCTAACATTACATGCATTCCTCCGAAACACTAGGGGGCGCTGCATAAATCATTTTACCTCCTACCCGGATGTTGGTCCCACATGTCGATGAAAACAAAACACAGTCGCCTTTAAAATGGAATTAAACATTAAGAAAACAACCTCACAGGATTTGCTGTCATGTGGGAACGGAGAAGGTTTGAACTATTTTATTAGCAGTTACATTTTTAGTTTAGGTAGAACATTTTTGAAACGAGTTTTAGTGAGAGAAGCCTGTGTGTTCAGCAACGAGTCACTAGACACTAAACCTCCTCAGAGTTGATTTAGCTATTAAATAAATAGGGTTTTAACCATATGTTCTTACAGGAACGACACTGTTTCCATATAGATCATTTATCATAAATTGGTGCGGTGAAACTCCTCTAGTAAGAGTTTTACGTTATCTTCAGTAAGAGTTTTGTAATTTGAATATGTGTTAACCAGCTCTGAAATGTGTCTGAAAACTAAAGAAATCCAAGAAAGTTTCCAAGCAAAGTTTCTAATATTAGAAATGATTCGTACAAAAGTGTCAGACATTGGTTAGCTAAATATGTTGATCACAGCAATGGCCAGTACAGTGTGTTATTGATGTGTTAGAAGTGAATATAGACTTAGGACTATGTGAAGTCCTTAACATTAGATAATAATCTTTTTTTTTACATGATAAATGTTTCTTCAAATGCATGAGTCACCTCGCTCTAATAAGACAGCTGAAGAGTGTACATGGTTTTTCATTTGAAGAGAAATGTCACTATTTTATAGACTACACAGTGCTTTCCATTTCTACACCACTCAACAATAGTACGCAAAAAACACTACTAGGATTGGACAACCATTTAATGATCCATAAATGTTAGGGAATGCCACTTTCTTGTGCCTTTCTCAAGCCTTTTGTGTGAACTGTTGTATATTGATTTGATATGTATCACTATAGATAAACTATGTTCACTCACTGTTGGCTTGTTTGTTGTGCTGCCAGGTCTCAGTGAGAAGCTTCTCCTCAAACCAAAGGCTGCCAAATCCCGGCAGACAGAGAGAGTCCCGAGGAGCAGCGGTAAGACTAAACATCACTATATGTGTGGCTGTAAAATGAAGAACCAACACCCTTTGAGCCAGAACGTGTGATGATGTTTTGTTTTGTTGTGTTTCAGTGTTGGATCGGCTGCAGAGCTTCCTGCCTCAGATGGCCGAAGCCAACGAGAAGCTGAAGAAGCAGATGGCTGAATCTCCAGCTGGAACATTTGACATAGAGAGCGTGGAGGAAGCAGAGAAGGTCATAGAGATGGTGAGTGTCATGTGGTAAACAAAAAACAGACATGCAAAATTTAAGAATTGCTATTTTTTTGTAACCATAACCCTAGCAGTTTCAGTGTGCAATACACTTACACACCATCTGTGTAAATAAGAACAGCTGTACAATGTGTACAGTGTACACATTCATTTGTTACGATTACATTACTTATGAATGCAGGGTGTCCGCGGGGTCTTAAAAAGTTGATAAATCAATTTAGAGAAAATGAAGGCTATTAAAAAGTATTAAACGGCATTTTCCAAGGTATTACATTTTGTAGCTTGTTTTCAATAAGTATATAAATGGTCCAAAGAGGTTGGTCTCTACAGTCTGCCTGAATGTAATCATTGCGTAGGTGTGTAGTGTGATTCTGTGTAGTTTATTGATGGCATCCCGTTGGGTTTGACGTCATCTGAACAGGACATCGCACGCTCACTGCTTGATCCGTCCGTTTACGCCGGTTGCTAAGCAACATCGTTATGGGGAAATGCAAGTTTGCGTCCAAATGGTTGGAAGATAAGGAGGAAGGACAATCAATACTGTATATAGTCAATGTGAGGTGAAGTGTGTCGCCAAGGTAACCGGTTAAAACTCCAAGTGGCGATGAGGTCTTACAATGTATGGAAAGGGTCTTAAAAAAGGTCTTACATTTTACTTCAGGATTCCTGCATATACCCTGGAATTAAAACTAGCAATATAATACCCATATAATAATAATAATCTTTATTTGTATAGAACCTTTCATACAAGAATTGCAGTCCAAAGTGCTTCACAGTAGACATTTCTTAAAATAGTCACAGAAAATTATATATCATAAAATACAGTTACCAGTAAAAGACATAATCATAAAAGAATAGGGTAGACATACAATACTTATTAAAAGCTACAATAAAATAGTGCATTAAAAGGGGGATAGAGCAAATTCACATTGGGATTACACATCGACATAATGGCAGCGATGCGGTGATAATAACACAACTGTAATAATATAATTTGTCAACTTTACATAGCTACAACATCGAGCAATTACAACAACACAAGCTAAAATGTTGCTTCAAACATCTATCAAACACTGTTTTTAGCCGTTTTACATGTATTTGATGTGATTGAGTCATCTAATACCTCCCTCTCTTGCCCTCAGGACGTGGCGCTGGTGGAGCTCAGCGGCTCGGAAAGCGACTCTGAAGAATATGAGGAGAATTCAGATTCTGAGGAGGAATCGGAGAGCGACATCACAGAGCCGAGCATCAAATTACCTGGAGAGAAGGGCAAGAAGAATAAAGCAAACATTCAGGTCCTGAATCTTCAGGGAGAGTAGAAACCGTGGCATGCACAGACTTTTGGCTGCGTTATGTACATTTCTGGAGGTAGTGTGGATTCAACTGACTGACCTTTGGAGGGATTTTAACCTACTTCAGCGACGGAGAACAGGAAGTGGCTGTGTGGAGAGACACAGACCGTCCTCATCCCTATGGGAACTATAAGAGTTATTATTTGTGTGTACATTTTAAAGGAATGCAGAAGTGCCTTTGGAGCCAGAACAGAAACTGTGATAGCCTCATCCAGTCTGGCCATCAGCTGACCTCTCCTTGTCCATGATGTGTTATCAGTTATTACTGTGGATCCCCTTGTTTATTGGCTTTTGTTTTCATATGCTTTAACACATTATTACATCAGTTTAGACCACAGACTGTTTGTGTAACATAGGCACAGTTATGATCTTCTAAAGGAAGATGGGTTGCCAGAAAAGAGGTGTGATTCGGTGTATGCCAATGAAAATAAAGCTTCTGTACATATGCTTCATCGAGATGTATTGATACTTCTAACATGTTAGCAATCAGAAATAATCTGTGTCATGATTAAAAGTGCAATGTGGTCAGAATATGTTATCCCATTAGTTTCATTATCCCTAAAACGTTTTTATTAAAGCTGAAATCATGAATATCTAAAAAAAAAACAAGTGGCTAGATCTGTGTGAATTTTTTTCCAGACATTCATGGTCCCCAAAAATTAACTGTAATGACTTTAGTGATTTTGTGACTGGTAGATTTTGGATGGTGGAGGGCTTTGAAAGTGAGGACCAGGAGTTTGTAATGGATGCGGTGTGAAACGGGGAGCCAGTGGAGTTCTTTGAGGACCGGGGTGATGTGATGCCATGATTTGGTGTGGGTGAGGAGTCTGGCGGCTGCGTTCTGGACACGCTGGAGTCTATTGAGGGATGTAGTGCTGATGCCGTAAAGGAGTGAGTTGCAATAGTCAAGGCGGGAGGAGATGAAGGCGTGAATGAGTCGCTCAGCTGCAGGGCGGGTGAGAGAGGTACGGAGTTTGGAAATATTGCGGAGGTGGAAAAATTAGGTTTTTACAACTTGACGGATGTGGGGCTCGAGGGAGAGGGTGGGGTCAAATATAACGCCAAGGTTGCATGCCTAGGTGGAGGGGGAAACAGGGGTGCCATCAATGGTGACTGTCAGGTTGGGGTTTTTGCTGAGGGTGGATTTAGAGCCGATGAGGAAGGAGTTCAGTTTTATTGCTGTTGAGTTTGAGGAAGTTGTGTTGCATCCAGGATTGTATTGCAGTCAGACAGGATTCAATGTGGGTGAGGGGGGGGTTGTGGGGGGATTTGGTGCGGAGGTAAATCTGTGTGTCGTCAGCGTAACAGTGAAAGTCCAGGTTGTATTGGCGGAGGATCTATGATGAAGAGGAGGGGGCCGAGTACTGAACCTTGGGGAACACCTTGGGTGACTGAAGCTGTGACAGAGGAGTGGTTGTTGAGGGAGATGAAGTGGGATATGTCGGAGAGGTAGGACTGGAGCCACCTGAGTGCAATACCTTCAATACCGATATCCTGGAGTCGGGTAAGCAGGATGGTGTGGCTCACGGTATCGAAGGCTGCACTCAGGTCGATGAGGATGTTGAGGGAACCTGTGTCAGCAGAGGTGAGGAGGTCATTGAGGACTTTGATGAGGGCCGTTTCTGTGCTGTGGTGGGGACGAAAACCAGACTGAAGGGGTTCAAAAAGCTGGTTGGTTTGGAGATGGTGGTGGAGTTGTTTGGAGATGATGCGTTCTATTGTTTTTGAGAGAAAGGAGAGGTTGGAGATGGGGCTGTAATTACTGAGGGAGGAGGGATCCAGACCGGGTTTCTTGAGGATGGGAGTGACAGCAGCAGTTTTGAAGGCAGAGGGAACGGTTCCTTGGGACAGGGAGGAGTTGAAAAGGTTGACAAGGTAGGGGCAGAGGACGGGGAGGCAGGACTTCAGTAGAGGGGTGGGTAGAGGGTCAAGCGAGCAGGTTGTGGGTTTGGAGGAGCTGATCAGTTTATTTCAGGGGGGGTAACCAGAGTGAACTGGGAGAGGCGGCCGTGGGGAGGAGGGCTCGGGAGGTCCAGGGAGATGGGGGGATAAATTGTGGCGGTGGATGTTGGGGGAGATGTATGTGTGTCAGATGCAGTGGATACATGTCATCTTCTTTGTCATAGGTTTTGTTGTATTCCTCTTATCTCATTTTCTCTCCATACAGCAGATAACAAACATCTTAAACATGTTAGAAACTGTCTAACAAACCTATGTTGGAGTGTTTTCATGAAATTGTGGTTAGTACTAATACTTTGAATCTACTCTAGCTATCAAAATTGGTGACATATTTTCACCTTCCACTTCTCTGTGAAAATCGACATACAGGTAAAAGGTACAGACTAAAAACATTGCATTGGTGTTGTTTTTTAGGTACAGTAAGACCAGAAACAAGCAAGGAGTTACTCAGTCGATGTCATTCCAAAATGTTGAGTAACATGATGGATGCACACTATGAATTATTACAATACATGTCACTTGTTAGACGCTTTTATCCAAAGTGACTTACATACTGTACTGTGGGCAATCCCCAGGCAATTTGGGGTGAAGTGTCTTGCCCAGGGACACAACGACATGCTGACTGCAGTGGGGTTTGAACCTGTGACCCCATGATCCGAACACCAACGCACTAACCCACTGCCTTATTTATTGTACTCACAAATATAAAGTTGATACTGTGGAGAGTTAACAACGTTTTTTATTATTTGGTCTTACAAACCAAACAGCGATTCTTTAGTTTGAGGTTGAATATGGGTGTGGAATATTTACATTCTATATGAGACATTAACAACCTAGTTTTTGAGACACACCCATAGACTGGTTGTACAAATTAAAGTAAACAGTTACAGGGTAAAATGTGCAGAGTAAAAGTTTCGCTAATTCTTTAAAATTCCTTAAAACTATGATTGTGAAATAGTAATATAACAAATAATTTCTCCCGCTCGCCGCCATTGCTAAGGCTAGCAAGTCATGTGAGCCATAATGACATTGTTTGCAATTTTTCGAGACAAGAACCCCGAGATAAGAGAAGAAAGAAGAGCTAAGAAAGAAGAAGAAGAAGAAGAAAGAAAGAAGAAGAAGAGAAAAGAACGAAGAAGAAAGAAGAAGAAGAAGAAAGAAGATAAGCAAGAAGAAGAAGAGAAGAAGAAGAAGAAGAAGAGAAGAAAGAAGAAGAAGAAAAGAAGAGAGAAGAAGAAGAAGAAGAAAGAGAAGAAGAAGAAGAAGAAGCTAATTGAGAATCCACACTTACCACGGTTTATCCTGGCAATTGCATCTTATAATTTGGTTTTTAAATTCAAACGTGAAGTCATTACTCATGCTTTATTATAATTACTATTATTATTATTATCATTATAGTATTTATGAATAATTATAGGAGCTAACCTAATATTAGCTAGCTATTAGCAGCTTCCACAGTAAATTCACGTTCACATGTTCACTGGTCTTTGCTGCCCCCTAGTGGATGTTCATAATATATGATCTGTAAAACATACACAAAGGGTTGTTATGTATGTTTCAAACAGCTGATTTTGTTTTTCCGTGATCGTTTTTACCACTTTGCAACAGTACGTAAGGTGAAACAAAAAGGAGGAAAAGGTTGTTGTCAGAAGTGGGATTCGAACCCACGCCTCCAGAGGAGACTGCGACCTGAACGCAGCGCCTTAGACCGCTCGGCCATCCTGACTGTGAGTTATATCTTTCTCCAAATGTTATATAATGTATAAACGTTAATAATAAGCCTACAGTATGTAGAAATAGTATACAGATTAATATACAGATTAGCATGCAATCAAACTCGGATTTCAAGTGTAAACAGGTAGGATTAGCACAAGGAATTCATATTTTCGTACTTTATAATTACGTTTACAAATAGAAAAAGTTTAACAGTCAGGATGGCCGAGCGGTCTAAGGCGCTGCGTTCAGGTCGCAGTCTCCTCTGGAGGCGTGGGTTCGAATCCCACTTCTGACAACAACCTTTTCTTTGTAACGGCTACATGTAACATGATATAGGGATATATGTTGGAAGACACATCCGCAAATACAGTGCTATGTGTCAAGTGGTGGCTTTTCTACATTGCAAGTAGCATGTGTTTCTATATATTCGTTTTTTTAAAAATAGTTGTACCTTCTGCGAGACACCCAGGTGAAGAAGGGGGAAGAAGAAAAAGAGGAAAAAGAGGAAAAAATGAGAAAAGAAAAAAAGTGAAATCTTTACTTGATTGATGTGTTTTTAGCTATATGGCACACATGGGAAACTGTTATGCTGTGTTCGTTATTCTCGCGTCCAGGAGAGAAGCTTTAAAAAGGAGACTAATTGAGTCTCTGAGAAGGTTCAAATGGGTAGTTTAATTAATAAAGGCGTGGTAGTGTTACTGCTACCCCCGCGATCCGACCACGGATAAGCGGGAGAAGATGGATGGATGGTGGTAGTGTTACAAGCAGAATATTGTTCAGTCAGAAGAACAGCTGTGTTCTGGCTCTCATGAGTGAAGGGAAGAGCGAGCTCCACCTTTCCAGCTGTTAAATATCCTCTGCTGGCTCCTCCCTGTGGGCCGGTACATTTTTCGGAAACGCTGGAAGCGGGATTCGAACCCGTGAACTAGGGAACTACACAAGTCATGTTCCATACATTTGGCATTCTGTCACAGTTTATTTAAATATAGTCCCTTGTTAAACAGCACTTTGTTTTGTATTTCATTTGTGAAAAGGGCTATATAAATAGTATGACTCAATGACACGTTTAATTAAGTATAAATGTGATGTACTTGTACTCCATAATATGAATTGTTTTGAAAGTGTACATCACTACATCTTAGAGGTAACTATTCTACATTTTACTGCACGCATGAACGCCGGATTTTTTTTTTGTAATGTAGTATTTTAAGTCTGGTATTAGTACTTTTACTTAGGTAGAGGATCTGAGTACTGCTTTAAAGAGTGAATGTTAAAACTATAAAATGTTGTCACCGCATTATATTATTTTGTACAACTGCAGAACACCATTTTGTTTGTTGAGAGAAAAAATAAGAAAATACTTTTTGAAAGATTTTATTAAAACACACCACAAAAGTACAACAAAGACTTTAAATAAAATAATAAAACACTGACATTACTATTCACAGCAAACCAATAAATGTAAGTATAAAAAAAAATAAAAAATTACAAAACAACTATTATTTACAAGCATTAAATATTGTACATTTTGATGAACTATTTACAATATGTTTACATTATTATTTGCCAAATATTTTCCTCATTTCCATTTTCCAGTCTGTCCACGTGCTGGAACCCCGGAAGATTCTGGTCATCCAGATGCAGATGATGAAACAGTTTAGAAATGGAAACATTAAGCAAACACTGACCTTTACAATATTGTGGATATAATAAAGTATGTGTGCATAAGTAGTTGATAATGAAATCTAGATAATCTGTATACATAAATATTCTATATATTCTACCATTTCTTCTTCTTCAGCTTGCATGTCAACACTGGCCTCAGAGGAAGAACTGGAGGGCAGGATCTCAGCAGCAGAGGCCTGTGCAGATGGGCTTGGGGTCGGTGTCGTTCTGCTCAGGGCTCCGGTGGTTGTGCTGGGAGCCCGGATGGAAGTGCCAGATGTTGGGGTGGTTCTGCTGGGGGCCAGGGTGGTTCTGCTGGGGGCCAGGGTGGTTCTGCTGGGGGCCAGGGTGGAAGTGCCAGAGGGAGTCTGAGAGGCTGGAGCCTGCAGGACCCCGAGGTCCAGCACTGTGGGGTCGTCTCTGATGTCAGAGAAGCCCTCATCTTCCTCCATGACGTCCTCATGCTCTTCAATCAGCTGAGCAGTCTCCTCTGAATCAGGGTGCATATCCTGCAGTGCCTGACCAGTCTGCTGCAGCAGATACTGCATGCCGATTAGTTCTCCTGAAACGATAGAGGAAAAGTGGATTACTTACTAAATGGAATAAAATGATATAAATATATTTTTTAAATATTGTTTAAACGTTTAAAAATTACAAACGTGTCCAAAAAGGCCTACCAGTGTAACGGGAGGGTGGACAGAACTCCGGAACCATCTGCCTTCCAAAAAGCTTCTCAAAGTTCTTGTTCACGCAGTGAAGCAAGTCCCCTGAGTAGCTGCGTAAAGCAGATGGTCCAGTACCCAGGGCAGCAGTACCACGGTCCTGGTTCCACCTGTGCATTCAGGCTGTTAGCACTGGTCCCTAGAAGAACATTATGAAACATTAGGTTATGAAATATTTGGGCTAACATGTTTGACAGACACAAACCTGGTATGAAGCGGGTGAGGTGTAGGTGAAAAGACTCTAATGATGTAGAGCCGCTTGCACATCTGTACGTAGGCAAACGTACTCCTCCCTTTGTGAGCTCCCCTGTTTTGATGTACAGAGCAACACCTGGCGTGTCCTGGATGCACTTGATGTGCTTTCTCTGGACACGCAAGATGTGCTCCATCCTCTGCCTGTCCAACAGGGCACTCCTAGGGAGTCGCTGCCTCCGGTTCCTGTGAGACCCAGCAGCAGCTCTTCCAGCAGCTGAGTGGTGGTCCCCTCACCACGAGTCCTCCTCCTGCAGTGGAGAGCCAGCTCATCTTTGGTGAGATGATTACTGACATCTGCATCTGTCAGGAAAGACAGGCCCTGGGATTGAAGCTGCTGTCTCTTCGCTTCACGCAGCAGAGCTAAATCAGCTGCATCCCACTCAAACATGCACGTTGATAGACGTGACATAAAGGTTGGATACAGCTGATGAGCATCTGTTGTGCATCCCTGGGCAAGTCGGCGCATGAAGTGCCAAATGTCCAGCCTTACTGTCAGGTCTGGCCACCCTCTGAATGTGGCCTTCAGCTTAGTCTCCCCTGACTCTGTGCAGCTGCCACATACAGCAGCACAGGAGGACCCACTCCGGCCTGCTGGTATCTCCTCACCAGGTTTGCTGCCATCGTGTCCAGCCCTGCTCCCTCCTGAGCAGTCATGCACTCATGAGAATCTGGCCAGTCTCATTTCCCACAGAAGTGAGCCAGAGCGCGCGCGGTCCCCTTGGCTGTTCCAGCAAGCTTTTTGGTGATCTGAAGAGAACACAATGAAAAGGAAATGTACAAATACTGAAATACAGGCTGAGGTTATTAATATCAGTAGTGTTTAAAAGATAAGAGATTGCTTCACCTTTCTGGTGGAATCCATTTTTAGAATGCTGCCATATGTGGATGTTATCCTGGCCTTGATCTCCTCCAGCCTGGTCAAGATGTCCTGGCTGTACACCGAGAGGAGCCACTTGCAGCTCGGCACCACAGCAGGCTCTGGAGGCTCAGGGAAGGTCACGGGCATCAGTCCGGGGCCCTGGAGGAAGCCCACACACTCTGTGGTGTACCTCGCCACACGATGCAGCCACTCCTCGGTGTGGTTCTCCCTCAGCTGCTTTAACACCCTGGTGGGGCTGTTACTCAGGCCTCTCTCCCTCAGAAGCCGGATCACCCGGATATCACATGCAAACCTTGGTGAGGGACAGAAATAATTATAAATATCCATTTACATGATTCTATTTGAGACAACAGAAAACAATACACTTTACTCACTTTTGTGTGAGGATGACCCGAAACTCAGATCTGTGAGCCAAGTCCAACTGCGAAAGGACCGTCTGGCTCCATGACACGTGGGTGGATTTGGTGCAGGTAAGAGTCTCAGTCACCATGTTGTAGATCCTGTCCACGTCCAGGACCTGACGTGCCCTCTTGTGCAGCCCTGCACCTGTGAGTCGGTGCTGCCCACAGCCAAGGTTGGGACACACCACCTTCACCTTCCACAGCTTGTAAGGCATCCAGACAAGAAGTGGGTGGGCAAAGAAGCGGTCTGGTGCAGGAGCCTGGTGATACAGGTGGCTTGGCTCTGGTGGAAAGTACCAGAGCTTCAGGTGGTCTTGAAGCTCTAGTTTTCCCTTGGGCCCGAACTTCAAAAGGCTCTTAAGAATCCATTTGTGGTCTTCAGGTGGAAAGCCCTCTGACCACAAACGGGGCAGCTGGACTGGTGATGCTGTGTCAGTCTCTGTCCTGGAGGCAGCAGCCTTTGAAAAAACAACAACAGAGCATAAGCAACCTTAACACAGGTACAAACACTGCTGATGCTCTACACCAGAGGTGCCCAGTACGTCGACCGCGGGGGCAATGCTGGTAGATCGCGAGTCATTCATAAAAAATAAAAAATCCAGCTCCGTTAAAATAGACAAATCAGGTTTTGATCCCTCCTCCCTTGGCCTCCCTGCCACTTAATTCAGGAGTTTACTTGATTGACAGAAAAAGCGACCTTTCGCTTTCCAGTCTGTTAACCCAGAATGCAAAGCGATACAAAATCAGTCAAGTGCCGGGAAAACTCAAATTAAGTTAAAGAGACAAACAAGAGACAAACAACAAAATGAGTGCGGGACCGAGCACCCAGAATGGGAGGAAGAATATTTGTTTGTGATTCACATTCAAAGGTTATTTGCCTTATGTGTAAAGCAAGCGTCGCTCTGCCAAAGAAAGGTAACGTGTATGACAGCGACTTCCCTTAGTGGAGCGAGTTGAGAAAGAGAAAGGTCATGTATTATTGCTACACAAACATTATCTCGCAGTCTTAGTGTCGCCAACTCGTTTCTAACATGCAAAAAGACAAACAAATGCGCATATGGTCGGTGCATTTTCGACCTTTCCGATCCAGACTAGATCTCTCTCTCCCGTCTGTGCGCGAGGGGGCGGGGCAGTTTACACACGCAGCTGCTATATGCAGCAACACACGGAGGAGATGGCGGAGAGAAGCGCTCCAAGGTGTGGTTAAATGTTACCCGTCTTGAGGTGGACAATGCTCGTTGCCAAGAGAGTTCAGCATGTGAGGGCGGTAACACGAGCAATGTGTCAAAACATTTATCAAAAGTGCTCCACATCCAGACGGAGGAATGCACCGGGTTCCACTGTCTTTCTAGCAGCTCTGCAGCCCCATCCACGAGTAACGTTTCCACGTCAGGTGTTATGTATGCTAGCAGCAACACACGGAGTTAACTACATGATACAAACACGGGTTAATGATGAGAGGAAACTGAGGTATTTATTTTGTTAAAGTTTCAGCTATTCTGTTCACAGTTCTGTCATCAGATTATTTAATACGATTTGTTAAAACATTGTTGTTTCTTTTGATGTGAAATATTATTTATTTAATTTAAATAAAAAGCAATGTTAGTTTTGTTCACAATTTGTTAATTTAATAATATATGTATTTTTGAATCAAGTATTCATCTTTACTGTCTTCATTGTTAGTTTCCACATGCCTAAAACAACCTCAAGCTAAATCTAAAAGTTGATGGCTAAACAAGAGGGTTTGAGAAATTGTGCAAGGCATACAGTAATAGTCCGAATAGTCGATTAGTCGTTTCATTAATCGATAGATTAATCGATTATCAAATTAGTCGTTTGTTGCAGCCCTATTATCCCATGTATAAATAAAACGTGTTATTCAGCAACCCTTGCAATTTGGGATTTTATTTTTGTTTGGTAGACCTCGGTGAGCTGGTCATTTCAAAAGTAGCTCACCAGCCCCAAAAGTGTGGGCAGCCCTGTTCTACACAGTATGAAATGAAATATGAAATGACTTCCCGACACAGTGGCACTCACTGCTCCGGGACTGAGGACAGGCACTGAAGCTGTCCGAGGCTGTGCAGCCTGTAAAAGGCAAGAAATATACTGACATGTGTTTAAAGAAATCATAACATTTACATTCAAAAGATTCAAAGTTATTTTTCAGCTGCTCTAAAGGAAACACTAATTGTTTTTAGCTTTCAATTGTCATTTCAGAATTAAATGTGTAACAACACATTATTTAATAAAACATTAGGCTTTTAATTCCCTTAATACTATTTGATAAAAATGGTGTAGGAATACAAACACGCTTTCTGTATTTGTAAAAGTGAGTTTATCATCACTTACTGAGACAGCAACGCTGGGTGCAGTGCTGAAGCTTCTTTCTGTGGGGTAAGTGCTGGTAGATGCTTCTGTGGGGTCCGTGACATGGGTCTGTAAAACACTCAGTATGAGTAACTTGTATATAAAGTTAAACTGTTATTTAAAAAAAGAAAATCGATTTACCTCTGTTGCCTTTCTGGGTCTGGCTGTACTCAAATTTGGCTTTGCAAGAGCAGCGTGTGCACCACCAAATCTTGACTTGGTAACTGAAAGGCAATAAAGCAAACAAATGTGTCATGAGAGGATGATACTGTCAAGATATAATTCGTCTTAAAATGTTAATGCTCAATACATGAGTCTAAATAACTGTCCAGATACCATTGACAAGTTTAGTGCTGGTGTTCGCAGGTCAGGCGCTCTGATTGGCCATATTCTCAACATTTCTTAAAATTACTCAGCCGAGCCTGCGAACTCACAGTCAGGATGGCCGAGCGGTCTAAGGCGCTGCGTTCAGGTCGCAGTCTCCTCTGGAGGCGTGGGTTCGAATCCCACTTCTGACAACAACCTTTTCCTTCTTTTTGTTTCACCTTACGTACTGTTGCAAAGTGGCAAAAACGATCACGGAAAAACAAAATCAGCTGTTTGAAACATACAACAACCCTTTGTGTATGTTTTACAGATCATATATTATGAACATCCACTAGGGGGCAGCAAAGACCAGTGAACATGAGAACGTGAATTTACTGTGGAAGCTGCTAATAGCTAGCTAATATTAGGTTAGCTCCTATAATTATTCATAAATACTATAATAATAATAATAGTAATTATAATAAAGCATGAGTAATGACTTCACGTTTGAATTTAAAAACCTAATTATATGATGCAATTGCCAGGATAAACCGTGGTAAGTGTGGATTCTCAATTAGCTAATTAGCTAGTTAGCTTAGTTTACCGTTCGAGAAAAACGTGGCCGATTTCCAAGGCTTTTTGAAGTCCTTCAAACTATTCCATCCGAATCCGACGAGGAAAAACACAACCATATTTACCCTGTTTGTGTTTTTTGAACAATCGTAATTGGTATCTGAGAGAAGCTGGGCGAAAAACCGTCGAACCGTACTCCCCCGTTTGACTGCACTGGAGATAACACGTGATACCAACGGTGTGATTCTTCTTCTTCTTCTTCTTCTTCTTCTTCTTCTTCTTCTTCTTCTTCTTCTTCGGCGGATTGCAAACAATGTATTTGGCTCACATGACTTGCTAGCCTTAGCAATGGCGGCGAGCGGAGAATTATTTGTTATATTACAATTTCACAATCATAGTTTTAAGGAATTTTAAAGAATTAGCGAAACTTTTACTCTGCACATTTTACCCTGTAACTGTTTACTTTAATTTGTACAACCAGTCTATGGGTGTGTCTCAAAAACTAGGTTGTTAATGTCTCATATAGAATGTAAATATTCCACACCCATATTCAACCTCAACTAAAGAATCGCTGTTTGGTTTGTAAGACCAAATAATAAAAAACGTTGTTAACTCTCCACAGTATCAACTTTATATTTGTGAGTACAATAAATAAGGCAGTGGGTTAGTGCGTTGGTGCTCGGATCATGGGGTCACAGGTTCAAACCCCACTGCAGTCAGCATGTCGTTGTGTCCCTGGGCAAGACACTTCACCCCAAATTGCCTGGGGATTGCCCACAGTACAGTATGTAAGTCACTTTGGATAAAAGCGTCTAACAAGTGACATGTATTGTAATAATTCATAGTGTGCATCCATCATGTTACTCAACATTTTGGAATGACATCGACTGAGTAACTCCTTGCTTGTTTCTGGTCTTACTGTACCTAAAAAACAACACCAATGCAATGTTTTTAGTCTGTACCTTTTACCTGTACGTCGATTTTCACAGAGAAGTGGAAGGTGAAAATATGTCACCAATTTTGATAGCTAGAGTAGATTCAAAGTATTAGTACTAACCACAATTTTCTCTCCTGGACGCGAGAATAACGAACACAGCATAACAGTTTCCCATGTGTGCCATATAGCTAAAAACACATCAATCAAGTAAAGATTTCACTTTTTTTCTTTTCTCATTTGTTCCTCTTTTTCTTCCTTTTTTCTTCTTCCCCCTTCTTCACCTGGGTGTCTCGCAGAAGGTAAAACTATTTTTTTTTAAAAACGAATATATAGAAACACATGCTACTTGCAATGTAGAAAAGCCACCACTTGACACATAGCACTGTATTTGCGGATGTGTCTTCCAACATATATCCCTATATCATGTTACAAAGAAAAGGTTATTGTCAGAAGTGGGATTCGAACCCACGCCTCCAGAGGAGACTGCGACCTGAACGCAGCGCCTTAGACCGCTCGGCCATCCTGACCGTTAAACACCTTTTATTTGTAAAGTTAATTATCAAGTATGAAAATATAAATTCCTTCTGCTAATCCTACCTGTTTACACTTGAAATCCGAGTTTGATTGCTCTCTCAGATCAACTGACTGTGTCGTATTGATCAGCATGCTAATCTGTATACTACTTCTACATACTGTAGGCTTATTATTAACGTTTATACATTATATAGAATTTGGAGAAAGGAATAACTCACAGTCAGGATGGCCGAGCGGTCTAAGGCGCTGCGTTCAGGTCGCAGTCTCCTCTGGAGGCGTGGGTTCGAATCCCACTTCTGACAATAATATTTTCTTTGTGACGCGTCGCAAAACCCGTTTTGTTCAGCCCAGAGCCCTAGAGAGATAAGGGCTCTGGTTCAGCCGGATAATCTCCACATGTCTATCCTACTTTTATCATTTTTGAATCATAAATCTAGTCGCCAAAAGTGAAATGCTAACGTTATGCTATAAAGGAACTACAAACCAGTACAGCAGCAGGGTCGCACGACTTTAACGTCACGCCAATTTAAGATCGTCTCAACAGATTTGCACTGAAACTGCACTTTGAACACTTTAAATATATTAGCATTTTAAACTGTATACCCCGTTTATCTAGGCCCTTTTTGTTTATTTTATGTATACATGTCACACTGTGGGAAACGATATTTCGATATTTCTGGATGTGTAACACATGTAGAATTTTTTACAATTTGGTACAAATCTCAACCTGTCGTACAATGGACAGCTTCCCCCCCCCCATCTATGTATATACTCGCATTTTAGACTCTGTTACTAACTGTATATCTGTAGACTTGGTATGTCTTAAATGTCCGGTTAGGATGTATTAGAACAAAATCTAAAATGAAAATTGTAAATAAGCAATCTGTATGTAAAAAACCACCTGTATGTAAATTGTAAATAAGCCATCTATATGTCTTATATGTCTTAAATGATATGATGAATTGGAAATGGGGGACCCTGATGTAAACAAGACGAAAGTCTTTCTCTGGTCTGCATCCCCTTAACAATTGTATGTTTTGAGCTGTACTGTACTGTACCCAATATACAAGCTGTTAATAAACTTTTCAATCAATCCAATAAAGCTGACTTTGACTTCCGCGTGCTTGCATATTTTAACAACGCTTTTCATTTTAGCCACACTGAATTTAACTAGAAGTCATGGCTGTGTCAATTACCAGTCTGATATCGTTTTACAAAGATGATAAGAAGAGTGTAGATAGAGGAGAGAACCACTACAAGTCAGGACACGTAAAACAGTGCAGCCTCGACGAAGGTGTGCTTACCGGTGTTGTCAGGAGCTAGCATGAGGGACAAGGTTGATAGAGTGTCGGTGAGTAGTGATAGCAAGAGTACCGTTAACCTAGAGTTAATTTATTCACATTAATTCCCATCAACAAATCCATTTTATGTGTCACATGAAATCTTTATTAGGCAAGGCAAGTTTATTTATATAGCACTTTTCAACACAAGGCAATTCAAAGTGCTTTACCAAAAATGAAAGACATTAAGAAAATGGCATTTAAAATGAGTCATTAAAAATAAAAGCTAATAAAATAAACATTAAAAGAAAAAATACATGGATAAAAGTTACAGTGCAGTTTAAGATATGAATAGTTCAATTAAAAGCAGCGACAAAAAGAAAAGTCCTCAGCCTGGATTTAAAAGTAGTCAGAGTTGCAGCGGACCTGCAGGTTTCTGGGAGTTTGTTCCAGATATTTGGAGCATAATAACTGAACGCTGCTTCTCCATGTTTAGTTCTGACTGGGGACAGAAAGCTGACCAGTCCCTGAAGACCTGAGAGATCTGGATGGTTCATCATTTAGCAGGAGGTCAGAAATGTATTTTGGGCCTAAACCATTCAGTGCTTTATAAACCAGCAGCAGTATTTAGAAATCTATTCTTTGACACACAGGAAGCCAGTGTAAAGACTTCAGAACAGGAGTGATCCACTTTCTTAGTGTTAGTGAGGACTCGAGCAGCGGCGATCTGAATTAGCTGCAGCTTTCTAATAGATTTTTTAGTGAGACCTGTGAAGACACCATTACAGTAGTCGAGTCTACTGAAGATAAAAGGATGGACAAGGTTTTCCAAATCATGCTGTGACATTAGTCTTTTAATCCTAGATATATTCTTTAGGTGATAGTAGGCTGATTTAGTAACTGTTTTAATGTGACTGTTGAAACTCAGGTCCGAGTCCATGACTACACCTAGATTTCTGGCTTTATCTGTTGTTTTGAACATTGCAGACTGAAGCTCAGCGATAACTTTTAAACGTTCTGCCTTGGCTCCAAAAACCATTACCTCAGTTTTATCTTTGTTTAATTGGAGAAAGTTCTGACACATCCAGTCATTGATTTGTTCAATGCACTTACTCAGTGTTTGAATTGGAGCATAGTCTCCTGGTGAAATGGTTACCTAAATATGTGTGTCATCTGCATAGCTATGGTAACTTATTTTGTTGTTCTTCATTATCTGAGCCATAGCATGTAGATGTTAAAGAGAAGAGGCCCCAAGATTACAAATATTACACACCAGAAAACACAGAAATATCCATGAAATAAACATACAGTAGGCTATAAACAATTAAAGGGATAATTGGGAAGGCATTACAAATGTAAATATATTTTTAAATAATAAAACAATCCCACCACCACAGGTATCTACAGGAGAAGAGGGAATTCTCTCCACAAAATGTGAATGCCCACGTGGAGAATGGAAATGCAGTCATGCGGCTGCATTAGCCATCTTTGCCATCCACAATTTCAGCTGCACTGACACCCCCTGTCAGTGGAAGAAGCCAAAGGCAGCTAAACGTACGCATTCAGTGGAGGAGCTATTTCCTCCAATCAATAACTCATTCAACCCGCTGACAAGAGAGCCCACCTCCGAAGATCGTGACTGGCTGAGGGACAGACTCGGGGGCAGGTTCTCAGGAATGTCTTGGCTTCTCTCCCCCGAGCCAGAAGAGGAACACTACAGCTTGGAAACACTTACTGTTCCTGAAATTATCAAATCTGTTGGGCATCAGGGACCGTGAGGCAATTGTGGCAAGCATGGCATTGTCTGAGGAGCAACAGAGGGCAATTCAGGCGGCTACCACTGGTCAGCGAACCAACCCAAACTGGCATTTGTTCAGGAAAGGAAGGTTGACTGCCAGCAACTTTGGAGCTGTCCTGAGGTCAAAGCGTGTGACTGCTTCCCTTATTGCCAGGGTGCTAGGGCAACAACAGGCCCTTGATGGTGTTTTGTCTGTACAGTGGGGGACTATGAATGAATGTGAGGGCGTCAGGGCATTCACCACTGCAAACCTGACTGTCCATGAGTCAGTTTGGTGGCTCTCCCAATCAGGAGTGTTGGGGGCATCTCCAGATGGTCTGGGAGGGTCTTCCGCTGTGCTGGAGGTAAAGTGTCCCTATGGAGCCAGGGAAATGACAATTAGTGAAGCATTGCAAATCAAGGGCTTCTGTGTCAGTAAGGAAGGAGAAACATTCAGCGTGCGTGAGGAGCATCCTTACTGGCACCAAGTGCAAGGTCAGCTTCACCTCACTGCAAGAAAGAAGAAGACATTGTGAATAGTTTTTAATTTACTTGCCTTTGCAATGTTGTGGTTGTTAGAGTGTTAGGTTTCCTGTCAGCTCGTCTGTTGGGAAGATATAAAATATTAGTTTCATGGAAGTCACACCGTCACATATAAGAGCATTAAGACATACGGTACATAGGCTAAAACAAAACATCTAAAGATATAACCTTGCACTTTGATAAGTCTCGTGAACATTTTCACTATTTTGACATTTTTATAGATCAAAATGGTAGATTAATCCATATTGAAAATCGGTGTTAGCTTCTACACTAATTATAATAGTTATAGTTCTTAATTAATTAAGATTAGATATTACTGTATTGATCCCAATTTGGGAAATATTTGTGTTGCAGCAGCATAACAAGAAAAACAAAATATAAGTTATTATATACACAAAAGTATGTGAGGGATGGAATATCACTACCCATCATTTAAATTGCACCGTGACATGGACAAAAATGTAACGTCAGCTTACCTAATAGCACAAATCCAGACTCTCCTTTGGAAAACATTAGCCGGGAAACGATAGTTTCATGACGACGTTTCATGCGAAGACCTGTGGCTGCGACCCGGAGCAAAGCAACAAACCATTGCGTAGCTAACTAGTAGCGCTAGCTTTAGCTAACGTTAGCTAACGACATTTCTGTAGTCCTATTCAGCCACTCGGTGAGAATCATCGTTTTTTCAGACACGTAAACTCTTCAAAAATCACCAGTGGGGTCACTGAAGGAACCGGAAGTACTACAAATGCTAATTTACTTCCGGATTTTAGGACGCGTCACTGCGGTTCGTTGAAATGTTGAAACACTGGTTGTACAAATAAAATAAAAAAGTAAAGTTACAGGGTAAAATGTGCAGAGTAAAAGTTTCGCTCATTCTTTAAAATTCCTTAAAACTATGATTGTGAAATAGTAATATTATATTACTATTAAATAGTAATATAATATTACTATTTCACAATCATAGTTTGGAATCACAGTGCTGGAATTGGGCCGGTACTCACCGGTACGCAGTACCGGCACTTCTGGTTCTGACCCATGGAGTACCGGCACTTCTTGCTCAGTACCGGCATGCTGGCGGTACTCCGGTACTCATGCACCGTGCCAGTACTCAACACTCTCCCGCCGTTCTTATTATACATCCATATATATATATACAGCCGCCCGGTACTCAGTAGATGCGTCATGAGGTGCCGAACGGACATTCTCATCGCTCTAACCGCTGGAGTTTCACAGCGGCTGTCAGCTGTTTACTCCTGTCATTCAAACAGAACGTGCTGGAGAGGGGGCGGGGCTTATCTTCTCCATGTAAATACTGTGGTGGAAACGACTATGTCAAAATTAACCTATTTGACCGTGATTTAATAGTAATACACGTTTCAAAATAATAATAATAATAATGCCGAAGTAACAACATACTGAAAACTGTTAGTAAAACCATGTTTTAATGCTTTACAATTTACATACCTAGATGCACGTGTGTTGTGTTTATGCAGTGCAACTCCCACCCAGTGGGTGGCTATGTAGAGTGATAGAACAGAGCAGGCACGCCCCCGAGAGAAGGAAAGCAAGTCACGTTACAAATTAGCATTTCTAAAATGTTAGCGTGGATTAATAAAAGTGCAAAAAGACAGCGGTTGTCGCCGGAAGAAACTTCAAATACAGAGAATGCTGTGCCTGTGTTGGAAATTGTGTCTGATGGGGAGCTTTCTTTGGTTGATCCTCCTGCTCCAAGTTCTAGTGCATTAGCATTAGCACTAGCTCCGCCGCCTCCTCCAGAGCCTCTAACGTTAGCTGCTGCTGGCGCAACTGCCACCACCAACACCGGGCAAAGCGATGCACCTGACTGCTGGACAACGGACCAGGTGCAATATTTTTGCAAGACCAATGCATGGCTCCTTCTTAAAGATAAGAAGCTAGGATGTCGGATATGCAGAGATGTCAAATCTTTGGGAATACACACTGGACAAGGACTGAAACTGTCAACTGAATGGGGTGAGTGTGCAGTGTCTCATTTCGGTGTTGACAAGGGCAAACAACAAGCTAGCCTGAGAAAAAAAATCAAAGAACATAAAGAATCACAAGCCCATGTAAAAGCTGCTGACATCCTTACATCTGCTTCACGTGAAACTATTCAACATCAAGTGCAGTCTATGCATAAATCTGAATTAGACACCACTATCAGAGTTTTTCGAACGGCATATACAATTGGCAAACATAGCCGGCTATTCACAGACATGCCAATTGATTTGAATGTACAGAAACTGAATGGGCTGAACGTGGGCAGGGTTTTGCACTCCAATAAAACCTGTGGCGAAATCATCGACCACATACATAGCTCATGAGCTGAAGAAAAAAATGGCAAAAGACATTACAGAGAACCAAAGAAAACTCTGTGTTTTGGAAAACATGAATCTACCACTATTAGTGGTAAAACGGTGCTTGTTGTGTGTCTACGCTCAGCATTAGCTGATGCTGAGCCCGAAACGTTTTTTTGGGAGCTGATCGAGTTGGATGGAACAACGGCTGATGACATCACAAAGGCGTTAATGGAGTGTCTTGGAAGAGATTTTAACGAGGACTTTTTAGGTCAGTGTTTCGTTTCTTTTGCATGTGATGGGGCTTTAGTCATGCTAGGGAAGAGAACAGGCGTTGCTACCCAGTTGTGTAGTAAATTCCCAAGCCTGTTTGTATGGCACTGCTCCAATCATCGTCTAGAGCTGGCAGTTGGGGATGTGGTCAAGGAGGTCTCAGGGCTCAATCATTTCCAGATCTTTTTTGACAAACTCTATTCCTTGTTCCATGCCTCCCCCAAAAATCAGAGGCAGTTAGCGCAGTGTGCGCAAGCAGTCGGACAGCGTCTCCTGGTGATAGGGCGTGTTTTGTCCATCCGCTGGGTGGCTTCAAGTGAAAGGAGCGTCAGAGCAGTCTGGGAAAACTACCGAGTGCTTCATGATTACTTCACAAATGCTGCAAACGACACGAGCAGGGATTCCAGAGACAGAGCAAAGTACAAGGGCCTGGATGATGTGCTCACATCTGCAACGTTTGTCAGCAATCTGGGACTGATGTACGATGCGCTCACAGAGCTCAGCGACCTCTCTCGGCAACTCCAAAAAAGAGAGATGACACTGCCTACAGCAGATAGGCTCTTAACTCGAGAAATACGAGTTTTTGAATCCATGGTCACCATGCCTGGCCCACACATGACTACAGTTCATACAGCTCTAGCTGAGAAGTCCTTCAAGGGTGTTGCCCTGCGTGAGAATGGCAGGCTTGTACAGATTCATGCAGGTCAGTTTTTCCGCAGTATGGTAGAGAATCTGAGACACAGAATGACTTCCACAACCTCCTCTCATGTCGGCACAAGAGAAATCCCATTACATGGCCGGGAGGCCCGGGACAATCAGCTAATCCAGGACATGAAAGTTATCCATCCTGGAAGTTGGCCTGAAGAGGAGTTAGACGTACAGTATGGGGACGTAGAGGTGCTACGTTTGTGCGAAGTGCTGAAAGTGGACAGAAGAGAGACTGTTCAGGGCTTTCGCGAATACAAGGAAACCAGGGCATCCCGTACACCTGCTGCCATGGAGCCTCTACTGAAAGCAGTCCGAACCATCGCTGTCTCCACTAGTGAGTGTGAGCGGGCATTCAGCTGCATGAACGATATCCTTACTGCAAAAAGGAATGCTCTCTCTGTCAGCGGACTGTCCAGCCTGGTTTTCATTAAATGTAATGGACCATCACTAGGACAGTTCAATCCGGAACAGTATGTGAGGTCCTGGCTGGCAAAGGGAAGGAGAAGTGCTGATGAAAGAGCCTGTCCAGCTCCAGCCCCTGATACTGATGTCCCCAAGGCCTTCTGGAGCCTTTTCTAACAATGTGAAGTATATTGCAAAGCAGCTCACCCAGTGAGAAGACTTTTGGCATAATGTGCCGATTTGTACAGATCCTGGAGATAGAAGGACTTCAGACCGACCAGGGAGTTATCTGATCAGCTTGGTGTTCAATGTAACTCTTTACCATGGCTCAGACTTTGTTACTTGCAGTTACAGTTTCTCATTTTAGATTGTGCAAATTTTGCATTTGTTTTTACATGTTCTTTGTTCATGCTCTTTATCATTTTTCTGAGTTGGAAAGTTAGATTGCATCATAGTTTACTTTATACATATTTGTATTCTTCAGTGGTGAAGTATATTGCAAAGCAGCTCAGCCATGTGAGAAGACTTTTGGCACTTTTTCGTTTTTCGTTTTCTGAGTTGGAAAGTTAGATTGCATTCAAAATGTACAGAAATACTTAATTTTGTTAAAGCTTTTTATAAAAAATGCTTCTGACCAGAGCTTTGTTTCCTTGTCATTAATGTTGAATACCACCAGAGGGGCTCTCACCTGAAAGGTCTCTGCTTCATGTGTCTTCAGCAGAAGATCTAGACTTTGATTGCTATATTTTCAGTTAATATTGACCTTACTGAGCTTTAGCCATATCCGCTGCCTATCATAAAAAATGTTAAGTACAGTGAACCTTTCTAAAATATACAGTAGTAAAGAGACAAACCCACCAGCATTATAGTAGCCAAATTCTTGTTTGTGGGCTGTATATATAAAATTGACTTGAAAAAGTTGCTGATTTTAGAGTACTGGCACCTTTTTCATTCCAATTCAAGCACTGGTAATATAACAAATAATTCTCACATCGCTGCCATTACCAAGGCTAGCAAATCATGTGAGCCAATAGAATCACACCGTTGGTATCACGTGTTATCTCCCTGAGATTATCACCAGTTCGGCCAGTCGTTATCGTGTCGATGGGGATTAGAAACTGCCTAATTTGACGGGTTTTCGCCCAGTTTCTGTCAGATACTAATTACGATTGTTCAATGACTAAAGTGGGAACAAGAACAGGGTAAATACGGTTGTGTTTTTCCTCGTCGGAGTCTGTTGGAAGAGTTTCAAGCCTCGGCAATTGGCCACGTTTTTCTTGAACGGTAAACTAAGCTAATTAGCTAATTGGGAATCCACATTTACCACGGTTTATCCTGGCAATTGCATCATATAATTTGGTTTTTAAATTCAAACGTGAAGTTATTACGCATGCATTATTATAATTACTATTATTATTATAGTATTGTAACGTTCCCAAGATGAGTCGGAGACAGGCTTGTAGTTATTAGGCTTTAATAACTAGTATTTGAAGACAGATGATAACAGGTCAAGTACACTTCGTGGGTTCTACCCATAGACTGGTTCTACCGCACACTAATTTATTTCCTAAACCAACCACAAGATATAGCACTGTCTACGTCACAACTCCCCGCCCTCACACCATCACGGTGCTGCTCTATGATTGGCAGAGAGACGGGGGATGCCTAAGTGACACCCTGAGTAGCCTATCACGATCGCTACAGTATTTATGAATACATATAGGAGCTAACCTACTATTAGCAGCATTCACGGTAAATTCACGTTCACATGTTCACTGGTCTTTGCTGCCCCCTAGTGGATGTTCATAATATATGATCTGTAAAACATACACAAAGGATTGTTACATAATATGAGGTTCTTGGCACTCAGACTCTAGGGTCATTTTGTGATCATGGGGCATCACCCTTACAGCATCAGGACAATATCATATGGAGTCAGACACTGGAAGTGTGCTGGAGGCGTTGACTGGGACTGATGGAAGGATGAGGCTGATGGGACTGAAGAATCTGCGAGGTACGAACTAGCGGCGGAGGAATAATCATATATTAAAAGACAGCAGCATCATAAGAGGGCAACAAGAGTGACAGAGTGTGTCAGTGTGCTGTCTACCATCCTCTTAAAATACTCTGTCCAACAATATCAGTCTCATGAAGAAAGGTTTTTTAACGCTTATTCAAAATAGCAGAGAAACATGCATTCTTGTACTCAGGAGGGGACATTGACTGTTGATTGATTGTTGGAAAAGTACACAGTAAGTACTTCATAGTACTTGTGGGGGTAGTTTCACTAGTACTGAGTCCAACAGGATCAATCTCACGAAGAACTAATGGCAACAAAAAAGAATTCCCTCATCAAACTTAGCAGAAGTGGCTTGATTGTGTTCTCAGCAGGGGACTTTGACAGAGTATTTCTCAAAAAATACACAGTAAAAGTACTTCAATGTATTGTAAGTAGTAGGCTAACTAATACAAAGTCAAACAGTATCAATTTCATTAAGAACTAATGGCAAAATTATATTTTTATCATTCATCAAAGATAGCAGAAAAACATGCATTATGTACTATGGAGGGGACTCTGACAGAGGATTACTCACAAAGTACCCAGCAAAAGTACTTCATTTTATTTCTGGTAGAAGTCAAACTAGAACCGAGTCCAACAGTGTCAGTTTTCTTAAGAACTTGTGGTAACAAATATTTGTATCACTCATTGAATATAGCAGGAACAATGAAGAGCAGCTGATTTGAAAAAACAAACTAGAGAGGCGGCTGAGTGACCGCAGTGCAGAACCGCTGTAGTTTAAATCTCCTAACAATGTTGTCCATTTTAGACACAGGCTTATTATATTTACAGCCCTTAATAACATCAATTTTCTGGGCTCAATATGTGTCTTGGCCGTTTTCGTTGTGATCGCTAAATTCCCATTGTTTATAATAATCACCGGTCCTTCAGCAGGATACTGTAGTGATTACAAGTGTGATTTTAGCAAACGAGTGCTTTTGTTTTGAAATCACTTCCGTGAGTTTCGCCCCGCCCCTTGCACAGAGGCATGACAATACATTTTCAAAATGCTCAACAGTGCTGCCAAAATTATAAACTGACTGCTACACAATTAAAATAAATGCTTTTATATATTTCTATTAGATGTGACTCTTTAGCGCTTCTGTTATTATTAACACTGCTGCTTTAGTTGTTTTGACTGCTAAAATCCTCTGTTATTCCTCATTTTAAAGCCGATATTCCGTGGGGTCGGGGGGCTCGGGTCCTTGTCACCTTTTCCATACCTGATGAGTTTGCATCCCTGATAACATGGAAAAGGAAATAAAATACGTTTCATAGGAGGATGTGGATTTATTTTCTCTCACCTTGTAATTACACAATCAAACAATCTATAATTTAGCTCTGACCTTCACTCACAAAAAAACATTTTGTTGAATTGGACACATTTTTCAAAGCTCTATTGACTGACATGCAATGACTGGGACTGATGGAAGAATCTGCGAGGAATTAACTAGGAGCAGAGAAATAATCATATTTTAAAAGACAGCAGCTTCATAAGAGGCCAACAAGAATGACAGAGTGTGTCAGTGTGCTGAAGGATAGACCAGCTATCCAGGTCAGTCTCTATAGACTTTCCAAGGGGTGCTGCCGGAGTACTGACTGGAAGTATTGCTGATATCAAGTCTACCATATCCTCTTAAAATACTCTGTCCAACAATATCAGTCTCATGAAGAAAGTTTTTTTTAACGTTTATTCAAAATAGCAGAGAAACATGCATTCTTGTAGTCAGGAGGGGACATTGACAGAGGAGTACTGGAAAAGTACACAGTAAGTACTTCATAGTACTTGTGGGGGTAGTTTCACTAGTACTGAGTCCAACAGGATCAATCTCACGAAGAACTAATGGAAACAAAAAAGAATTCCCTCATCAAACTTAGCAGAAGTGGCTTGATTGTGTTCTCAGCAGGGGACTTTGACAGAGTATTTCTCAAAAAATACACAGTAAAAGTACTTCAATGTATTGTAAGTAGTAGGCTAACTAATACAAAGTCAAACAGTATTAATTTCATTAAGAACTAATGGTAAAATTATATTTTTATCATTCATCAATGATAGCAGAAAAACATGCATTATGTACTATGGAGGGGACTCTGACAGAGGATTACTCACAAAGTACCCAGCAAAAGTACTTCATTTTATTTCTGGTAGAAGTCAAACTAGAACCGAGTCCAACAGTGTCAGTTTTCTTAAGAACTTGTGGTAACAAATATTTGTATCACTCGTCAAATATAGCAGGAATAATGAAGAGCAGCTGATTTGAAAAAACAAACTCGAGAGACGGCTGAGTGACCGCAGTGCAGAACCGCTGTATAGTTTAAATCTCCTAACAATGTTGTCCATTTTAGACATATGCTTATTATATTTACAGCCCTTAATAACATTGATTTTCTGGGCTCAATATGTGTCTTGGCCGTTTTCGTTGTGATCGCTAAATTCATCTTGTTTCCCTTTGTTTATAATATTATCACCGCTTTTGTTTTGAAATCACTTCCGTGAGTTTCGCCCCGCCCCTCGCTCCAGACCATTGAGTAAGGTAAAACGAAAAAAACAAAAAGGCCTCTCAAATGCTCTTCCGTTTACGTGTTTAATAAAGAAAAACAATTGGACGGTAAATACACGGATTGTAAAAGTTTCGCTTATTCTTTAAAATTCCTTAAAACTATGATTGTGAAATAGTAATATAAAAAATAATTGAGAGGCGAAGTCCCTCCCCTTCCGAAAGCCTCCATGGGACCCCGGAAGCGGAAAATTATACATTGAAGTCAATGGAGAGAGAAAGGTTATCTTTTGATCCCGTTTGAATTGTGCCACGAATGACACATATGATGTTTGTCAATTTAAAAGAACATTTTGCAAGTCAAAAAAATAAAAATGTGTCGTAAAACTGTGAAGTTACACATTTTTTTGTGTGAAACCGCTCAGTGAACTACAGGTCTCTGGTCTCGCACAATACGCGTCACCAACATAAAGATGGCCGTCACGTTAGCACATTTCACCACATTCTTTCAGAATGAGAATAACATTATTTTACGAGGTGAACTACAAGTCTGGGCACGTTGAGAGCCAGCATGCGGGACCGGCTTTACAAGGTTTCGGTGAGTAATATGAGTGCAATGTTTAACGTTAATATCAGCTAGCTAACATTAGCTAACAAGGTACACTAACGTGTTTTGTTTTAGCAACTAGTTTTCTCCTTAAGAACTTCGTGGTCTCTGTGTATGCTGGGGATAACATTAGTGTTCACAAGAACAAGGTACACTCCCGTGTTTTGTTTTAGTTGCTCTTCAGATTGAAGCGGCCAGTTTTATATCGACTATACTGTATGTGTGATCTCCTTTTTCTCGTTGTGTCATTTGAGTTTATTTGCTGTGTGTAGATTCAAGGATTTTGGTTATCTAGGCACAGCTGTGTGTGACTCCCTCTGGTACACCGGTATGTGTTTTCCTAATGTAGAGAGCATTGATTAATTAATAAACTACACACTGAGTCTAGATCCTGACCAAATCCTTTTTTATTGTTGATCAAATGTTTTTCAAAAATGTATTCATACACATTTAGAAAAATACAATGTACAATCACAACCAATACAACATAAATTACAAAAAATACAGAAAAAACAAACAATAACAACAGACAAGAGGACAACACTATGGAAAAATAAACCCTCCCACCCCCAGATCCGGACCATCCTTGTATTATTGCTCATTCAATCTATTATAGCATGCTAACAAATGGTACTTACTTTATTTTTACAGATCTGCATGGGAGACGATGGCGCGATGCAGAGCGCTGTCTGTGATTGTGCACAGGGGATGTACAAATGCAGCCACGCTGCAGCATTGGCAATATTTGCCATGTGGCAGATCAGCTCCACAGATGTTGAGTGCTAGTGGAGGAAGCCTGGCACTTAAAAAGTAGTCCAGCCGGTGTCTCAACTTTACCAACAGCGAGAGGAGACATACAACCCACTGGCCAGAGACATCGCCAACTGTCAACTGGGGGGTTGTAAACGAAGCCGAAGGGGTGAAGGCTTTTGTGGAGGCTTTTGTGGAGGCCTATCAAGTGACAGTGTTCGAATCGAGTCTGGTCTCTTTGTGAGTGAGTCGGGTGTTTTGGGAGCATCACCCGATGGACTTGTGCAGCCATCTGCCCTGCTGGAGGTGAAGTGTCCACACAGCCAGAGGAACATGACCATCGCGGAGGCAGTCCAGTTACCATCCTTCTGTCTCCGTGCGGAGGGTGGGTCATATATTCTCAAGGAGAATCACCCATACTAGCACCAGGTCCAAGGGCAGCTGCATATCACAGACCGGAGTCTCTGCTACTTTGTTGTGTGGACCACGAAGGAGGCGATCATCATCCCCATCCCCAAAGACCCTGCATGGCATGGAAAACTCCTCCTCCTGGAACAATTCTACACCCAGCATATGCTCCCTGTGTTGGCCAGTAGAGAGGAGGACATTTCAATAAACATACTCTTAACACCCTCGGACTCTGCGTTGTGTTTCGTATGTGTGATGGGGTGTTATGCAGAGGGGAGGAAAACAGGACACAGCAGATTGGGATTGTGGTGGAGATGCTGAGCAGTTATTTAATTGTTGCATGTAATTATTATTATACTGCGTGCTTCTGAGTTATTCCATCTTTTGCTGTAACATGGATCTGTATGTAACTCTATATTTACTTGTTATCTAACACACTTCCTTCTACATCATACACCATCATTATACATGATGGTGTATATAGGATATATATATTTGTATACATATCTGTAAATTGTATAATTTTATTTAAACGTCTTTTTGATCTCTCAAACTGAGTAAGATTGACAATAAAGTTGACTTTGAAAAATATATATATATTCTTTATGAAAATAGTTGACTGTTGTCAAATGAATCCAAATGAAACGTTGGACTGAACTACAACTACGCCTTTAAATCTCTACGGACTGTTTTTCAGTGGGATGGCAATTTCCTATCTTTAAACATTTATTAGTTTTTTCTCAGAACAGATTTGATTTTCTGAAGTTAATTTAACTTTGCCGACCATGTAAGGTCATCATTAAAAGGTACAATCAATTTGTTTATGGTTGACTAAAATAATGAAAAACATTCATTTGGATAATTTACTGACAGAATAAGAAACTCAATGATGCTCTACTTACCTGTTCCTTTTTTACAAAGTGAAACAGTTGAAACGATAGATTTTAGTAAACTTAAAAACAACCTTCTCCAAAAGCTATCAAGGAATATACCGAATACTTGTTTTAGAACTTTATTACATATTTGTATATAAATAGTTTGAATGATCCATAATTGACAGAAGCTTGTGTTTACACTGACCTGTTACTCATATATTAATGTCTTTGTAACTTCGGTAAACCACTACCTCACTAATTTCTTTCATTCATCACGGTTCAGTAAACTAAGTGATACATGAACCAGTTTAATCATTATAATAACGTAGGATTGCAACTCTTTGAAAATGTAGGTGGCTCTTAAAAGAGCTGTTGTGTTTGGGTGTGCTGGTCTCAGGTCAGTCTAAGCCCTCTCTCCACGGATGCGGCGGGCCAGCTGGATGTCCTTGGGCATGATGGTGACCCTCTTTGCTTGGTTCATCTTACTGGGGGGCAGCTACATGGATGTCGGTGCAGTCCACAATCATTGCGCAGTTGAAGGCAGAATGAATTTATTATTGACTCCGAATGAAGCACAACTTCATGTCATACAATACAATGACTTTATTTGTAATTGTGTAAAAACATATGAGCATTGATTAGCAAGCAGGACCTGCAGGAACAGAGAACGGTGATGGATGGAGCTGGGAAGAGAGAAGAATAAAGAAAACAGATCAACTTTATTATCGGATATTAAAAATTCAATTTCAAAACAAGTTGCCGCTCCTACAGTTTTCTAGTATGTAAAGATGATTTCACATGACCTATGCAAAATATCACACTCAATACATGTGTGTCTCTGGGGGGTGCATTGTGCCTTTGATGTATATGAATAATATACCATAACCAAATACTATTACGTACAGTGGAAATCAGGTTGCCAGAGCAGGTCAGTGTGCATGTTCCTCAACGTCTCAGCAGTTACAGGTGAGGTAAAGAAAATAAAAGAGAAAAAGGTCAGTAACAACACTTTAAAGTAACAACACTTTGAATAATTATCTCTTCTAACAATTTTCTCTCAATAAGCACACAACGACTGTCTTTCCAACAAACAGATTGTCATCACAATGAAACACGTCCAGAAGAATGTCATGCAAAGCTCCCTGCCTGCCTTCGACTCTCCCTGAACTGCTTCCTTAGCACCCGGTGGAGGGCGCAGTAGGCTACTCTTCAAATGTTTCACGAAATACTTACCATCATGTTTGGTTACTGTTTAACATTTTGGTTTACTTCATGTAATAAAATAATAACTTCATGGTAAGGCTACTAAAAATGACAAGGCTAAGTAATGTAATGCTAACTAACGTGCTCGCTACTCGTCGCTACTAGCTAGGTATCTAACTTGACTATGTTCCATGCACAACATGTATATTACCTATGATATTACCTGATATATCTGATCCAGCGACTCCTGGTCCTTTCATCAGACGGGAATCGATAGAAGGAGCAAGTGGTATGATCACTTTTATGACTACAACCTGGTACAAAGCACACAGGCATCTTGTAAAAGTGAATTTATTTTTAGCGATCTATAATTTATTGGACGGAATAAATCAGTTATGAGATCTTCTTCTTCTTCGCTTTAATTACGAGTCTTTTATAAATCACCGAGCATGCCTGTGACATCACTTACGCGACCCAGAATGGGATTTGGGATTTGTAGTCTTTGTAGTAGCGTATTATTCATAGTCTTATATTTCAGCAGTTTTACGACAAAATGTGACTTTTTTGACATGGAAATGATTGTTTACGATTGACAAACATCATATGTGTAGTTCGTGGCACAATTCAAACGGGATCAAAAGATATGTGTTCTCTCTCCATTGAATTCAATGTACATTTTTCGCTTCCGGGGTCCCATGGTCCGGAAGTAGATGGGCGTGACTTCGCCTCTCCATTGCCAAGGCTAGCAAGTCATGTGAGCCAATAGAATCACACCGGGGCGTTATGCACCATTTGCAATCCGCCAAAGAAGAAGCGTTATCTCCAGTGCAGTTCGCTTCGATGATTTTTTGCCCAGATTCTCTCAGATACTAATTACGATTGTTCAATGACTAAAGTGGGAACAAGAACACGGTTGTGTTTTTCCTCGTCGGAGTCGGATGGAATAGTTTGAAGGACTTCAAAAAGCCTCGGAAATCGGTCACGTGTTTCTGAACGGTAAGCTAAGCTAACTAGCTAATTAGCTAATTGAGAATCCACACTTATCACGTAATTTGGTTTTTAAATTCAAACGTGAAGTCATTACTCATGCATTATTATAATTACTAATATCATTATAGTATTTATGAATAATTATTGAAGCTACCCTAATATAAGCTAGCTATTAGCAGCTTTCACAGTAAATTCTCGTTCACATGTTCACTGGTCTTTGCTGCCCCCTAGTGGATGTTCATAATATATGATCTGTAAAACATACACAAAAGGTTGATTTTGTTTTTCCGTGATCGTTTTTGCCACTTTGCAACAGTACGTAAGGTGAAACAAAAAGAAGGAAAATGTTGTTGTCAGAAGTGGGATTCGAACCCACGCCTCCAGAGGAGACTGCGACCTGAACGCAGCGCCTTAGACCGCTCGGCCATCCTGACTGTAAGGTACTTCTTTCTCCAAATCGAATATAATTGATCAAAAAGTTAATAATAAGCCTACAGTATGTTGAAGTAGTATACATATTACCATGCTGATCAATACGACAGTCAGTTGATCTGAGAGAGTAATCAAGCTCGGATTTCAAGTGTAAACAGGTAGGATTAGCAGAAGGAATTCATATTTTCATACTTCATAATTAACTTTACAAATAGAAAGTGTCAGTACAACATCATGTGCAATGTCTCCCATCGTCCACCAGAGGGAGACACACACCATAAGATATTCCAAACACACCGACAGAGGAGAAATTAACTTGCTTTAAAGTTCCCTAATGGCGTCCCTCCCAGGAAACAGAACTCAATAATTCATAACAGGCTCTCGTACATTTCAATGAGCTTTTAATTAGGAGGGGCCCACAGTAATTGTCTCCGAGGCGGTCTAACAGGAGGACAAACACTCGGACAGATTGACAGTCCTCGTGGCAGATTGCAGCAAATCACCTAATTATAGGAAGAAGTCAAACCTTCGCACTCTAATGATGATTATCTTGGCTCTATTGGGTCATTTCACAAATCGACAGAGAGATAAAGGATAGGAGAGAGTGACAAATACCTCATCTTTGATTCTGATCTATCAGCACATTGCATTTCCATCACTCAGGCCACCAAATTGTAACGAAGAATTCAGTTTTCCCTAAGTATCTTAATATTTTGTTTACTGTAAATTGGTATTTCAAAATGTATATTTTCTAATGCTGATTTATTTCTATTTTGAGATATTTCAATTGTTTATTTCTCTTATGTGCAATTAGGGTTGCAAAATTCCGGGAATTTTCAAAGATGGAAACTTTCCACAGGAATTTATGGGACTAAACAGGGAATTTTCAAAATGGAAGGTTGGCTCTTCATAGGGAACTTAAATATAGTTGTGGAAAGTATATTTGAGCATAATCTTAACTAAAACAGATGCCATTCAAGTACACTTGAATATCCATGCCATAGCACCCTGCATGGCTATAGGCTTGTCACGATAATTAATTTAGTTGGACGATACATTTTTCTCAAAATTATTGCGATAAACGATAATATTGTTGGCACCGTTGTAAGACCATTTTAGACCACTGACATAATGATAATATATAATAATAATTCAAGTACATCGTTTCAAACATAACTTTTTATTGAACATTCAACATTGCAAATGAAATGTGAAATAATATTAAAATAAATAAATTATATAATAAATAAAACAAATTAATTAAATTATAATAAATAAATTAAATGACACAAAACCAAAACAATAAATTAAATAGTCAGGCTGGAAAACAGAGCTATCTATCTATTATATATAAATTAGGGCTGTCAGTCGATTAAAATAGTTAATCGCAAATTAATCGCACATTTCTGATCTGTTCTAAATGTACCTTAGAGGAATATTTTTCAAGTTTTTAATACTCTTATCAACATGTGAGTGGACAAATATGCTTTATGCTAATGTTTATTATCATTAGAACAATGACAAATATCCTCATGAATATTAAACACAACAACTTCTGTGTGTGTGTGTGTGTGTGTGTGTGTGTGTGTGTGTGTGTGTGTGTGTGTGTGTGTGTGTGTGTGTGTGTGTGTGTGTGTGTGTGTGTGTGTGTGTGTGTGTGTGTGTGTGTGTGTGTGTGTGTGTGTGTGTGTGTGATGGACATTGGAGCTATGTGCAACTCAAGGCATATGCTCGAACGGGAGCTGCCTGGACGCTGCAATCATGTTGCGCACACTATCCGTGCTGAGTGTGCTGACTTCTCGTACAATGTCCCACTGTCTGGCTTCCTGCATAAAGTCAAGTGCTCGGCGCAGTTGTGGCGAAATGTTTTCATTTAAACAGCTCCATATCCGTTAGCGCAGCTAGCTAGCACCAGATGCTAACAACAACAATGCACGTAAGGTCTCTCTCTCGCTCGCTCGGGCCACACATACACACACCCTCCCGGTCCTCCCAACAGCCAGTCGGTGCCTGCCGGTGAGCGTGGAAGTGTGGTCTGCCACAAGCGGGCGGCAGGAGCGGGGCTGTCAGCATCAGCTTGTTGATGGTATTTTAAACTCGATGCGCTCTGAAACTACGGGAGCGGCTGAGGAAAAAAAATACACATGCGTTAATCGCGTTAAAATAATTAGTGGTGTTATTTTTTTTTTGCGTTAAATTGACAGCCCTAATATAAATATGAGCACACATTATCTCACAAGCAAAAAAAACCTCCTTAAAACAACAGTCAAGTGTACAGTCCACTGTCAAAGACCCAGATGCCTCAACAGGCCATATCCAAATCTGTTTTTCAAAGTTTTCGAGCAAGGAACACCAACATGTCTGCATTGTCGGGCAAATGCATCTTTGATTGTAAACTGTCGGGAAGGTGGGGGCTCTCCATCTCCAGCCGCCGTGTTTGCTCCCAGCTGGGAAAACAGAATGGGGTGGTTGTGTTTTAGGTGTAGTTTAAAATGCGTGGTATTGCCTGCTTTTGTCGCTACCTTTTTTAAACAAATGCGACACACCGCCCGGCTCATTCAAGTCCGTTGGTTCGCCTCGTTGATTTGGCTTGAATCCAAAATACTGCCACACCGGAGAATCGAGATGTGTAGTTACTAGTTAGGTTTTGTAACCAAACCTGCCTTTAAATTCCCCGCGAGTAAGTCACATGTTGTCTCCCGTTTGTCGCTATATTATTAATTTGGCTGCTGCACGTGCACGCGGAGTGTCCTGACCTGGCTGTGTGTCAGCCCCGCCCCTCACAGCGCGCGTGGCCGGCAGCCACAGTGCGCCTGGCGGCCACAGCGCTCCTGGCGGCCACAGCGCTCCTGGCGGCCACAGCGCGCCTGGCGGCCACAGCGCTCCTGGCGGCCACAGCGCTCCTGGCGGCCACAGCGCTCCTGGCGGCCACAGCGCGCCTGGGCCCCCCGGCCACAGCGCTCCTGGCGGCCACAGCGCTCCTGGCGGCCACAGCGCTCCTGGCGGCCACAGCGCTCCTGGCGGCCACAGCGCTCCTGGCGGCCACAGCGCTCCTGGCGGCCACAGCGCTCCTGGCGGCCACAGCGCGCCTGGCGGCCACAGCGCTCCTGGCGGCCACAGCGCTCCTGGCGACCACAGCGCTCCTGGCGACCACAGCACTCCTGGCTAAAATGCTGTCACATCCTTATGTAAACGGAAATGTATCGAGCTCAGAAAAGTTATCGAGTCCATTTTTATTTATCGTACGATAAGTCAATTTATCGATTATCGCGACAGGCCTACATGGCTATTGAGACCACACAAAGGTTCACAACAGGCTCACCCATCAGAGACCGGCGGGATTGCTCCAGCCCCTTCCTATCCCAAGTCGACCCTGGTCACATATTGCACTGGACTTTGTCACTGGCCTACCTCCCTCACAAGGTAACACAACAATTGTTACAGTTGTTGACCGTTTCTCCAAATATGCCCATTTTGTAGCCCTGCCCAAGCTCCCCTCAGCCCTGGAGACCTCCCAACTTCTCACCCAGCATGTATTCCGTCTGCATGGAATCCCGGCTGACATCGTCTCTGACCGTGGCCCTCAATTCACCTCTCATGTTTGGAAGACTTTTTGTCATTCTCTTTGTGCATCGGTCAGTCTAACTTCTGGTTATCATCCCCAGTCTAACGGCCAAACTGAAAGGGCCAATCAGGACCTGGAATCTGCTCTCCGCTGCGTAGCCAACCGAAATCAGTCAACCTGGAGCTCCCATCTACCCTGGGAAGAGTATTTCCTCACTTCTTCAGCTACTGGTCTCTCTCCATTCGAAGCCTCCTTAGGGTACCAGCCACCCCTGTTTCCTGAAGAGTAGAGTGAGTTGGCAGTTCCATCCGTCCAGCAACATGTTCTTCTTTGCCGTAAGATCTTGGCGACACTCGCTCTGCTCTCCTTCGGACTTCCGCCAGAAACCAGCTGCCAACCGCCATAGACATGTCGCTCCCCCATATGCCCCTAGACAGTCTGTTTGGTTGTCTTCCAAAGATATCCCCCTCCTTACCGAGTCTAAGAAGTTGTCCCCTCGGTTTATTGACCCCTTCCCCATTGAGGGCATTATTAACCCCTCTGCTGTCCGCCTGAAGCTTCCCAGAACCATGAAGATCCATCCCACTTTTCACGTGTTCAGTTCACACCAGCGACCTGTGCCCTCCAACCGTTCCCCCTTCTAATAAATTCAAATAACTTCATATGTAATGCTTTTTGGACTTAATCTTTTAGTTTGTATTGTGTTACAGGAAACATAAAATGTGTGTGCATATGGTTATAACCTGAAGACACGATCATGTCAGCAGACTTATAACTGGGTCGGTTTAAAATGAGATTGCATCAGCCTTGGTCAACGTTTTATTCCCCTTGATCAAGAGTCGTTGGACAAGGACTAGTGTTTTAAGCATTTTTGATATTCCTTAATCAGTTATACTGGCAGGGATATCAAACCATGACTAACTTTGTTTCTGCCGATTAACTTTTTGTATTAGAAATAAAAAAGAAATTCTCTTTTACCTGAACAAAATGTACTTGCCAGTCTCTTTGGCTTCACTTTAATAAGTATAGAAATAAGAAGTCACATGATCATATACCTCATCTACGTGTGGCTGCCCCATTGGCAAATATGTGTATGGTTTTTACTTGATGTCTTTAAACCTTAATTTCTTCTTTAAACATTCATTGTATGTGTTTCTTAATAACCCTAATGAAGACCACAAGCCAGGCACTTTGGTCGATAACAATAAGTTGGTATTTATAACAAGGGTTGCCCGAGTTTTAAACTCTTTTCTATTCCTGTTGATTATACGCATACACCAATATTGAAAAATCTGTCATCAGCTAAAACGTGGACTATATCTAGCCACCAACCAAGTTCATCTTGATTACTCCTTTAAAACACAAGTAGTTCATGTTTAATATATTTAAAGAACATCAAATATGCTTGCTAAGGACCAAGTGTAACATTACATTGGATGGGATTTCATGTTTCACAATTTGACACCTGTTTTTGTCTTCCCACAGATACTTTGAAGCAAAGAAGTTGATATCATCCCACAGTTTCAAATGGAGCACACTTCTACTAGAATCACCCTACTCCTGGGACAGCTTTCACTTGAGCAAACTGACTATAAAGACATTCTGGAAGAATTATTTATGATAACACGGAAAACAAAAGGCACCACAGACTGGGATCCCAAATTGAATGCGGCGGTTTGCAAGGCGATTGCTCCTTTTGTGTCTCAAGACTACTCTGATGACATTCGAGCCGTCATTTATGACATATATAAACATGTACTTTCAGGTGGACATGTTGACACCACAATGTCATCAATAAGACACAAAGGGCCACACATCAGCAAAAGGTGGAAAGAACAATTAGAGAAGCTTGGGAGTACTGATGAAAGTGAAGTAACCAGAATTGGGAGCATGAAGTACGTGAATAAAGATGAATTCCGCATAGCAGTGGGAAATAATGGTACTGAAGTGTTTTTGGGGCTGAGAGATGATGGCACTGAAATTGCTATTAAGAAAGTGACAAGATGCAACTATGAAGTGCTGAAGAATGAGGAAGGATTTCTACGACTTCCAGGGCTTAAGCATCCATCCATTGTGAGATACATTGACCAATCGGAGGATGACAACTTTGGATATCTTGGTCTTGAACTGTGTGAATACACCTTGGAAGAATACATAAAAACTCTTGATGATATTCACTTGAGGAAGCAACTTGTCTTTGAAGTTCTCGACAGTTTAAGGGTGCTTCACTGTCGAGATCCTCCCATTCTCCACCGAGACCTCAAACCACAGAATGTTCTGATCGGTAAGATAATAATAATAATGGGTTCCATTTATAAAGCACTTCATATTTGATTTCAAATCCCGAAGTGCTACAAGTAGTGAGCATGAACAGTATAAATAAACATTACACAACACGGTAGAATTAATAAAAAGCAATATAAAAGTGTGATAAAAAGGTCTAGGCAAAGGCTCCTTTGAAGAGATGGGTTTTGAGGCCTTTTTTAAAAGCCTCCACGGTCTGTGGTGCTCTCATTTGGTCGGGGAGAGCGTTCCACAGATTGGGAGCAGCCGAGCAGAAGGCCCGGTCTCCCAAGTTCATTATACAATGAAATGATGGGGATAGGATTAGGAAACAATTATTATAATTCATAATTATCAAACATAATTGTATTGCTGAGTTTGTCCACCTGATTTGTCTTTCAGATATTAAAGGGAGGGCGCAATTGGCTGATTTTGGCATCAGTCGACGGTTACCCAAAGGACAAACAACTTACTGCACAGGGAAAGCAGGAACAAAAGGTTGGATGGCCAAGGAAACGTTATCAGAAGACGACGAAACCAAGATACCGTACAAGTCAAGCTCTGACATACAGGTCCGTTTTTCTGCTCAAGAAATGTGATCGGTAACCGTGGGTACAAACACTTTCTGAATTGCTTCAATGTTATGTTAATTCCTAAGGTGGCAGGGATGCTGATGTATTATATCCTCTCTGGAGGACGACATCCTTTTGGAGAAAAATCCTATGAACGTGAGAACAACATTGTAACAGGGAACTACACTTTGGACCATGTTCAAGACGTGTTGGCAAAAGACCTCATTGAGTGGATGATCGATGCAGAACCAAAGAACAGACCTAAAGTGGAAGAATGCTTGAATCATCCCTTCTTCTGGAAACATTACAGGTACAATCCCATCTATCATGGCCAATTGAATAAATGAACTGATTTTCTATTATGTGTATGTTTTACTGCATAGCGTTAACAAGACTTAAAGGTCCCATGTCATGCTTTTCCGGTTAGTACCCGTCCCCTTGTGTGTTATGAAGGTTTTTATGCATGTAAACGGTGTGCAGAGTCAAAACCCTCAAAGTACACCCTGTAGCGAGTAAAACTCTAACACAGAAAATACCTCCCCAAAACGCCTCGTTGGAGATACGTCACTGTCCATTGTTTACTTCCTGGGTATTGTGACGTAGGAATGGCCAGTAGCCGCGCCCAGAGCTATGACGCGATACGGTCATGCGGTACCCGGAACTAAATGGACCAATCCGTGGAGCCGTTACGTTTAGCCCCCGCTGATTGGTCCAAATTGACCAATCCACAGACTTCCTCACACACACACACTGCTGATCTCTCCTCCCTGGCTGCAGGCTGATAACAGACAGTTGGGATCGCGGCGGAATTCTCTCTGCAGACCCATTCTCTCTACAGACCCATTCTCTCTGCAGACCCATTCTCTCTGCAGACCCATTCTCTCTGCGTTTATCAACCTTTTTCTTACTCAATATCAAGCCACACTTATTGTTTTACTCGGCTGTGACTTTGTGTGTGCTCAGGTTGAGTTTGGCTGTGTATCGCTAAACAA
>NW_022991666.1:125527-207640 GCF_902827175.1 Gymnodraco acuticeps
CTCTGCCACCTCCCTCCATGCCTCGCTCCTCCGGTTTGTATCCCGGTAGATGAACAGAGACTGATCATACAGCACCGGGTGATTCTCTACCGCTACAATGAATTTTCCCTCCATTTTTTTGAATATGAGGAAATGACCTGCGTCGTCTCTCCAGCATACACGCGGTTTGATTGGCTAGCGCTTGTACTGGCAGATTTGCATAAACGGGATTTCATTGGCTGACGCCCTCCATCGAGGCGTCAAAAGTTGAACATTGCTCAACTTTTGAAGCCAGCAACGCTCTACGTCACTTCCCAAAATGCAGTTCGGCTAAAAGTGACGTCATCCCATTCAAAGTGAATGGGCAGAAGCGTTGGAAGCTTCAACGCACGCCGCTGTGTGGACGGGCCGTTGGATGTTGATGAGGCCCAGGAAGAGCCCATTGACTGAAAGGCTTTAGCAAAAAGCAGAGGATTGCTTGAAGGAAGATTTGCATGTTTAACGGACTTTTTGGAGGGAGAAGGGCTCTTTTCATTTTGAATGGGACTTTGTGGGGATTTTTGGATGGGGGTGCATTTTGTTAATGAGTGGGGTTGGGGGGATGAGTAAAATTTAACTCAACTTCCTGTTTTCGTTCTTCAATGAAACAAATAATTGTTCAATAAAATAATTAAAACTTGTTCTGTTCTACTTAAAAAAAACTTTTTTTGTTTAATTTAGCATTCAAAATGTGTATTATTAATTAGCGTAGCACAGAGACTGGAAACAGCAAGTGATCTCAGATGGGAAATGATTTCAGACTAAGATTTTCTGTATGGAATTAACAAAGGAGATATAATATACAGCATTACATGAGTTTAAAAGATACAATAAGATACTAATATAATACAAATTATATAAAAATTCACAATAGAAAGACATATAACTAGATAATCTAAATAATACACTATAAAGAAAATGCTGAATGAAGAGCTGTAACAAATTTAAATCAAACTCACAAAACCTAAGCTGATATAGAGGGAGATTTGTCTCCATATTATCTGTGAACGGACTAATTACTCGTGGTGTCCCTTCTACATCACATGGAAATAAATGCACGTCAAACTGCTGGCTCTTACTTTAAAGGCAGAAACCACATTATCAGCAGGTTATCTGAAAAAGTGACAACGAAGTACTCAGATCTTGTACTTGAGTAAAAGTAGAAGTACTCAGATCTTGTACTTGAGTAAAAGTAGAAGTACTCAGATATTGTACTTGAGTAAAAGTAGAAGTACTCAGATAATGTACTTGAGTAAAAGTAGAAGTACTCAGATAATGTACTTGAGTAAAAGTAGAAGTACTCAGATAATGTACTTGAGTAAAAGTAGAAGTACTCTGATCTTGTACTTGAGTAAAAGTAGAAGTACTCAGATCTTGTTCTTGAGTAAAAGTAGAAGTACTCAGATCTTGTACTTCAGTAAAGTAGAAGTACTCAGATCTTGTACTTAGTAAAAGTAGAAGTACCAGAGTGTAGGAATACTCTGTTACAGTAAAAGTCCTGCATTCAAATGTTCCTCAAGTAAAAGTAGGAAAGTATTCTCATCAAAATATAGTGAAAGTAGCGACAGTAAAAGTAGTCGTTGTGCAGATTGGTCCATTTCAGAATAATATATATGATATGTTTTATAATGATTGATCATGAAAGTGTTCTCAAAGCTGGTAAAGGAGCAGCTAGTTTGAATGACTTTGTATACTGCAGGGTAGCTTGTGGATTTTACTCCAGGTGGAACTAAAGTCGCGGATACAAGCGGCCGAGATGGGTTTTCTCCGCAGGGTGGCTGGCGTCTCCCTTAGGGATAAGGTGAGAAGTTCGGTCATCAGGGAGGGACTCGGAGTTGAGCCGCTCCTCCTTCGCGTCGAAAGGAGCCAGTTGAGGTGGTTCGGGCACCTAGTTAGGATGCCACCTGGGCGCCTCCCTAGGGAGGTGTTCCAGGCACGTCCAGCTGGGAAGAGACCAAGGGGTAGACCTAGGACCAGGTGGAGGGATTATATCTCTTCGCTGGCCTGGGAGCGCCTTGGGATCCCCCAGTCAGAGCTGGTTGATGTCGCCAGGGAAAAGAAAGTTGGGGATCTCTGCTGGAACTGCTACCCCCGCGACCCGACCACGGATAAGCGGGAGAAGATGGATGGATGGAACTAAAGTCTGATTTAACACTTGATTATATTTCACATCATTCATCCACATCTGTAAAGTAACTAACGGTGTTAAATACATGCAGTGGAATACAAGTACACAATTTACCTCTGAATTGTAGTGGAAGTAGAAGTACAAAGTAGCACAAAATGGGCAAGTAAAGTACAGTACTTGAGTAAATGTACTTAGTTACTTCCCACCTCTGCATCCTTGAAATATAGATATCAGCATGCCAGGCACTTCTTCACTGAATGACTGCTGACACTTCAGGGAGAAGGAGTGCAGTAAAGCGGAGTGATAACAGTAATCACTTAGTGGAGTCATTTACAGTAAAACTAAGGACAGCCCCCAGCCTCATGGATATTAGGCCCTATTTACTGACGGAAGATCATTTAGTGAGATAACCCTTAAGGACGGCGGACGGTGGCTGTGGAGGGACATCCAGAGGTATTTTGTATGCGTGTCAGCACATGAGCTCTGACTTGGCAGGAGACAGCGGACAGGTGGATGCTCAGCCAGCCAACGTGCCATTACTTTGCTCAGGGGGCAGCGAGTAGTGGTGTGTGCATGTGGGTAATTACTTTTCTGTGTGTGTGTGATTAGAGATGTGGAGGGCTCGTCAGAAGTTATCTTCCATCTCATCTCATCATAGGCAGTCTGGCGGATTCCCTCGATGGCCGAGCTGCTGCCAATCGGGACGTCGACGCCTGCAGAAATCGATGCCAATCTCCGCGGGTTTTTCTATTTTTAACCCAGGCTCAGCAGCCGGGCGTTTGATAAGGATGCTGCCTTCTTTGGGCTCTCCTTTTTTCACAGACCCCCCCCTCCCACTTCCAACCTCTCTCTCCACCCCTGCTGATGAGAGGTGATAAGAGACAGACGAGATGGAGCTGAAAGACCTGCCTGACGCTCTGAGAGAGGCTTTCATGGAGGAGGAAATGATGATTGTTAGCACCGCATGAAGGGATGTAATACGATTAGTCAAACAGGGATTGAATTTAAACTGTCACACAGAGCAGGGGTATTTCTAGTATCCCTTCTACAGCCAATAGCAAACCACTGCTAGCTTCTTTATCGTCTTTCATTGACAAAGGAATACGTGAATTAGTAAGCCAAACATTAGCTCAAGGGAATGTGTATCTCTGCCATGTGATTCCATTCAAAATAAATGTTATTTTTTCGTCGCCCAAGCTAGACCTTTCCAAGTTTTACTGAAATCTGAAAGACAGTATTTTTTTGTCTCAAACCTACTGACATACCGAGAAACCAACAGAACCAAAAACCTTCTTGGACGAGGTCATTATAATTTAAACACATAAATCAGCCTTGGGGAGAAACGGATTACATGTAAAGGGATTAAGTCTGAATAACAAAAAAAAGCATTCACAGTACATTTAAGAAAAGACTTACTCACATTACCTGTTTAAGAAACGGGGATTACTTGCAGGATTACAATGTTAATTGTCTCTTTGGTTTTCATTTCAGTTACCTTAATTTGTTTTACTACATTTTTATTGCAATATGTGGACACCTGATTTATTAAAACAATGCTTTTAATTCATGTATTAAACTAAAACACTTATTGTAGAGTAAGCTCTACTGTTCTGTAGGTCTAGCTTCAATTTAAGAGACACATTTTTGATCCTAAATATGCTAGTTTCTTCTTTTCTAAGGTCCATTGTTCTGTTGTCTTATAAGTACATAAGAAGTAAACAACATATTATTGATATTTCTCTCTTTTTGTTGCATTTAATGTTGAGGTCGTCCAAATGTAACGGAAAGTAATCTGGTTACATTACTTTCAGATGGTGATACTAAGTAAAGTAGAAAAGTATTAGCATCAAAATATAGTAAAAGTAGAAGTACACAGATCTACTTGAGTAAAAGTACTTAGATCTTGGACTTGAGTAAAAGTACTTGTACTTGAGTAAAAGATCTTGTACTTGAGTAAAAGTACTCAGATCTTGTACTTGAGTAAAAGTAAAAGTACTTAGATCTTGTACTTGAGTAAAAGTACTTAGATCTTGTACTTGAGTAAAAGTACTCAGATCTTGTACTTGAGTAAAAGTAAAAGTACTTAGATCTTGTACTTGAGCAAAAGTAGAAGTACTCAGATCTTGTACTTGAGTAAAAGTAGAAGTACTCAGATCTTGTACTTGAGTAAAAGTAGAAGTACCAGAGTGTAGGAATACTCTGTTACAGTAAAAGTCCTGCATTCAAAATGTTACTCAAGTAAAAGTAGAAAAGTATTCTCATCAAAATATAATTAAAAGTAGTCGTTGTGCAGATTGGTCCATTTCAGAATAATATATATGATATGTTTTATAATGATTGATCATGAAAGTGTTCTCAAAGCTGGTGAAGGTGCAGCTAGTTTGAATGACTTTGTATACTGCAGGGTAGCTGGTGGATTTACTCCAGGTGGAACTAAAGTCTGATTTAACACTTGGTTATATTTCACATCATTCCATCCACATCTGTGAAGTAACTAAAGGTATTCAATACATGTAGTGGAGTAGAAGTACAAAGTAGCATACACATGTAAATACTTAAGTAAAGTTACAAGTCCCTGTAAATTGTTCTTAAGTAAAGTACTTGAGTAAATGTACTTAGTTACTTTACACCTCTGTGTATACACACAAAGAGCCCACGTTTAGCTACCATGCTAGTCAGTACAGCTCTATCATGTACCAACAGCGTGTTCTTCATAACATCAGTATTTATTAACATATATAAGACTTTGGTACTCACCCTATGATGATGAAATGTAACCTCTGTGTTGCTGGCTTCCAAGTCCAAAAAGTGAACGCGTGGCCAAGGGAGCACGCGCCCTCTGCTGGTAGGTCAGCATACAATCAAAACAAACCCACAAACCAAAGACCAGTGTAATCGAACCCTGTCGCTCAACAAGAGCAATGGATTGCAGATAGTAGTTCGTTAAACGTATGTAAATAAGGAAACGTTTATTTTAAAAAAAGTATGAACTGCATTTTTAGGTTATTTGTACTGTTGTCATATATTCATTTTTTATCTACCAGACTGCTATTGTTATATATGTTATTATTGTGCCTTTTTTTGGTGATTTTTTTTACTTTTTCACAGATAGGCTATTGATAATAAAGTTGACTTTGACTTCATTGTAAATTGTCAGATCCATTACAGGTAATTGTAGGCAGCAGGGGCCCAACAACTTATCGTTGCCCTGGGGCCCCTAAACAGGTTGCATTGTCAATTAAAAACCTTGGAAGTGTTCATGTTTTATTGCTTTATGTAGTCAAAGTAGATTTAAATGTTGCCGGGTCATTCCTAGCATTCGGTGCCATTTAAGTCCCCAACACACATCATATATTTTGTATTTAAAAGGTCTAATGCTTATTTTTTAAAAGCTTGATTTTAAATGTGTATCCCCCTCTACCATAAAACAACAATGTTATTTACCCAGGATATTCTAAATTCTAAATAATAACTCCGATTTTAGCACAAGTAGACCACATTGTTGTGTCCCCAATCATGTTTGCTCAACTTCTGTAACAGATATAAAAAAATAAATTAAAGAAATACAAATAAATTCTACATTTTTGTCACTGGTGTATAACCCTTTTGCTAATATTCCTCACCACATTTGTTGTTGTTATTAATTCATTTGTATTGTTTAAAGTTTTTTTTAAAGTGTGTGTCCTCTGTTTGAATGTCCCCCCTGTTACTCTGATTTGAATCCCTCTGGACACGCCCCTTTACTATTCTACTATTTGTATGACTCAAGAAGAAGGACACATTTTGAGCGGGAAAATCATCTTCAAGAAGCAGAGTGTATGCATTCTTCCTTCAGCGTTTTTTTAACGTTCTTTAAAGAACTTAACTGTTGCGGTAAAGCATAAATGTCCACCCTGTTATGCTCATTTTTAGTGGAAACTGATCATTTGTTTTACATTTAGAAAATATGGCAAATATATCTATCAAATATGTGTTCCTGTTGTCACCAAGTGCTAGCTTGATTATCATCACGCATGTAGCAATAGCCAAGTTTAGTATAAAATGTCCACCCTGTTACTATTTTTCACATTAACAGGGTGGACACACAGTAACTGGGGATGTTAAAAAATACATTTTTTAAACATAATATCCTGAGTTTGACCAAAATATGTTTCTTACTTTACCAAGCCATCATTCAGATTAAATAAAAAAAACATGGACAATTCTGTTTTTTATTTTTGATTAACCGAAATGGCACCGAATGCTAGGAATGACTCCTTTACCGCCGTTTCCTGCGATGACGAGCTATAGACGAGTGCTGGTTTTAAAGTCTAGTAAAAAGAGAAAAACACAGTGTGTCAAGAGGTTTTAATGATCGAATTATAAAGGGTCATGTATCTGGAAGGTCTAACTTTCGGTGAGTCAGTGTGAAGACAAACGCTCAGCAAAGACATTGCCTTTGAGTCACCAAATCCAAAAACCTAGGAACACCTGAGGGGGGGATTTGGACTCACTGTGAATTATGTTGTATTCCTTTGAGTTGGAGAGACTTGTATCTTTTACCGAGGGGCAGAAGCTGTTGTGTAGGAACTTTTGTGTTGTTTTGTTCTCCTTCAATTTGTATACAAACTCTAGAAGTAAATAACTATCTGTCAGCAAAAGCAGAACTTTGATGAACAAGACAAATCAGCAACCTTTAAAACGTTCAACTGTGAAATGCTGTCATCATACAAGAATAAAAAAACGTTGCATGGTATATGATTCATTATTTTAAATGTATTTTTAATAGCAATCCTGCTAATAATCCCCATTTGTAGGTGTCTGTAAACTCTTTACTCGTTATTTTCTGTTACTCTTGCCTTATTTTACACCCTAAGCCGTTCCTTGTATTCCTCCTGCCTGGATATGATACTGTGTATTCAGTGTACAAGAGTAATAAACTGATCCAAACGCTTTTCCTTATATCTCCGTTTACTTACTCATCTTGTGGCGTTTGTTGGCTCCTGGATTCTGCTCTAGAGTTGTTGGCAGAACTCGAATCTAACATTTTTCCCTCTAATTGGGTGTTTTTGTGGACGCCGGATTAATCAGCCGCAGGGTATTTAATGTTGTTTGGGCAGCTGAGAGGTAATACAGCCAAGCCATTAACATATCATTAAAAAGTCCTAAGCACTGTAATTGCGGCCAGAACGCTGACGATACACTCTCATTAAGTGGACTCTGAGAGGAGACGTCTTGTTGTGATGGCTTTTAGAGAGGTGTTGCTACAAAGCTGTGTATCTCAGCACGCTGTTGACACAATGGGACGTCCAAAGGTCACCCTGTGGGAAGAGATAATTTCTAAAATGCCGTGTAGGCTTCTGTTGAGGCATCTACACTTCATCCTTCAGAGGATGCAAAAACAAGGGCTGTTGGTCAGTCCATCACTTTGATTCCGGCTAAAAAACATGTCACCAAAGACAGGAGGAATTTGCAATTGTACAGACATGAATGGTCCCAGCAGTGATGCATTGACCTTTACTTCAGCCGGGTGGCATTGTTTTTTGTGTGTGACATGTCTCGACAACCATTTAAAGGATTTACTTGACATTGGCACAGATACCAATGATGCCATGACAGCTTGTGCCAGGAAGTTCAAATGTGGGGTTTTGACGGAAATGTCTTAACAACTAGTGAATGGAGTGTTAAATTGACCTTAAAACCCTAGACTTCATCTGGTCAAAAGTTGAATTAAGTGAATAAGTTGAATTGAGAAAAACTAATGCTTTAGTTTATTATCAAATGTTAGCATGTTAACACGCTTAACTTAGAGTGTAAATACTTGTATGCATGTTAAACATCAGCTTTAGCATTGGCATTGAAAGCATTCCCACATTAGCTGTATACAAATAATCAGCGCTCTTACTGTGTAATCATTTCATTGGTTGAAAGACTATGGTTTTGAAGCCAAGAGTTAGGCTTCGTCAGGATTTTCTGGTACATCTGAACAACAATTAAGACATGTTCAGGCAGCCAACATTAACAATGAACTTTTCTGATCTGAAAACAAAGTTTTAAAAGATGGACATCTCCTAGACCGGATAATATAGAAATTTGTATTCATTGCATAAACCCCTTGAGATGCACCATCTCGTTTTCAAGGGGGTCCCGACAATAGCAACAACTTACAGACATACATAAACAAAAGACAAAATGCAAAACATGACACACAAGACAAACCACATACAGTCTGTTAAGTACAATTCAAGCAATGCACACAATCATTACAATTTGAGACAGTCGAGCAAATCATGGTGGTTATGACTTTCCAATAACGAGATAGCCACGTCCTAAAGCACGCCCTGCTTTATTTTACTCTGAATGGGACCATGATTTACAAAATGAACATCATAATGTGTTGGAGGAGTATTGTGAACAGCCGTTGAGACCACTCATCAGGAAAATGTAACATTTTAACCTATAGAGAGCTGCAGTGACGCGTCCTAAAACCCGGAAGTAAGCTGCGCATGGGTTCCCTCGACAAAAAAAGCAATGGGATTTCTCCATAGGGTTTTGGAAAATAGTTCAAAATAAGGTCTGTGGAAAACGAACCTGTTAGATAAATGCACGTTTTGTTCAGCCGGATAATATGCACATGTCTACCCTACTTTTATAATTTTCTAATCATAAATATATCGATCATAAATCTATCGATTATGAGCTATTTTCCAAAAGCCTATGGAGAAATCCCATTGCTTTTTTGTCAAGGGAACCCATGCGCAGCTTACTTCCGGGTTTTAGGACGCGTCACTGCACCACTCTATTGGCTTATCTTTTATGTTTTTATTATGGGATGGGCAGTCTCTTTGGTCCATTTTGGAAGTTTCATTCTGAAATAAAAGTAAGTGATATGCAGATATAACAGATATATGCTGCAACATTCATAAAACTCAACAACCTGGTCAATCTTTCCTCCCTTTCTCAGTTCACCTTTTATCTGCGTTCATGGAGAAAGAACGTGATGGATTTAAAGCTTATTAAACCAAGGGATTGTATGTATATTCATATTAGGATGGATTTGATGTTTTGTCTGTTTAATTATAGCGACTAAACTTTATAATGGAACGTCATCATTTGCCCTTGTGCATAAAAGTTTGTGGAATTTAAAAACCTGCACACTAATATTGACTCTCCACTGTATCTGTACTTTGCAGGACTCATCTGTGTCAATATTTGACAGAATTTCTGGTTTAATTACAGATTCCCTTTTTTGCATTCTCCCAAATATCAGGGATTATCCAATTACCGCCTGCGTGCCGACAAACAAGCCGGCCTCTTTGCCTTTCGCTAATTGGTGTGAGGAGTGGAGCCAGTGCTCCAAAGGAGAGGCCTATCACTGAGAATGATTGAATAGAGAAGGAGTAAAAAAAAAAGGATATGTGGTCTGCCTCGGGCTGCTCTTGTGGATTTCCTCAGATTTCATCAGAAAAAAGATGGCTGAGACGATTCCCCAGACAACAGCCAGCTGGTGTGTGTAGGCGAGCTCTGCTGCCCAAAACCTCTGAGAAAAGAAAGTGAAAGAATCACGCTGTGCGTCTGCAACAAATCTCTAAACCATCCCTCAGCTCGCGCGCTGATACTCAACTTTGTGGAATAACACGGAGCAGCAGGATTACTTCTCAGTGTGCAATTTCACGGCTTAAAGCAGATCTAGCACACACTGAATGAACAATTATGTCAATGATAGGCAGTTCAAATTGCACCTTTTAGGTATTCCAGCTTCTTGTATGTATTATTGACTCACTTATAAACCAATTACCATCTTCTTAAGCTTATGTACGGCTTGTAATAATTCAACGTGTTTTCCTGTAGCTGTTTTCCTTTTTGTATTCCGTCCTCAATGTGCTTATAAACCAGTCTGCTCCGAGTTTTATCAAATCAAGTGAGAGATTGGAGTTAAACAGCCCGATGTACAGGCATCGGTACAACTGGAGACCTGGTGTGTGTGTGTGTGTGTGTGTGTGTGTGTGTGTGTGTGTGTGTGTGTGTGTGTGTGTGGTGTGTGTGTGTGTGTGTGTGTGTGTGTGTGTGTGTGTGTGTGTGTGTGTGTGTGTGTGTGTTAGTGTGTACATCAGGGACGTGCATGCGTGTGGCATTTGAAACACAATGTGAAAAAAGAGTTTGACAGACGAATGAAACAAGAGATATGCGGCAGGTTGAACAGCGCGATTTATAATTTATTGAACAGCACTGACGTTACAACAGAGAACAAATTAAGCAGAGGAGAAAAAAGAGCATTATTTATTACAGGGAGAGAGTGTAGCCTGAGGGAGGGGGGGGGGGGGGTACATTAGCACAACATCCTATTGTACACAACACACTGCTTTATAAAAAACCCAATTTGATGATTTTTCATGTTTGTACCTGAACTTGAGGATTATGTGACCTTGTAGAGCTCAATTCAGTTTCATAACCTGAGGACTCAATTGCATAATTGATAAGAAATGCATATCTTATGTCTTATATCGCAGATCATTTTGACATTTTGGAAGGTTTACAACACAGTCAGGAGAAAAAAGGCAACCTCGGGCGGAAAAGCAACAATCTATTGAAACACAACTTCCCCTTGAAATGTCAGAGCTGTTTTAAATAATGCAGGCTTTTTCCCCACAGATGCAATGGTGGTTGACTCCCACCTTAAAATCCCCTTCCTCTTATGTGTGTGGTGCTGTGGGTTGTGCGTATGTGTTCGGATCGGGGGGTCACAGGTTCAAACCCACTGCAGTCAGCATGTCGCTGTGTCCCTGGGACACAGTATTGAGTATGTAAGTCGCTTTGGATAAAAGCGTCTAACAAGTGACATGTAATTTAACGTAATGTGTCTCTCCTGCTCTGCTATTGCGCTCAGACCTCCCCATGTCTCCATAAAGAGCTCTATGTAGGAGTGAGAACCTGAAAAATACATTAAACTGATAATGCAAGCACAAGAAACGTCGCATCCCGATCCGCTGAATATAGATCATAACAATTTACAGCTTTAATAAATCATTAAACCCCTAGTAGATATATCTATGGCAATTTCATCCTGAATAATTATCGTGTCGATGCGAAATAAGGTCACACAACTTCCAGCATGTGTCCAGATTCTTGTAATATCCAGGGATTATTGAAGCTGGTTTCCGACAACAACCCTTATTAAGATTCTTTCGGAGCAGGAGATTATTCTACAGCTAAAACAAACAGGGGGCTGACATTTAAACCCAATTCCCCCCGCTCCAGCACCTACTGGACCAACATTTGAATATCTTGCTTAATGCTTGAACACCAGGTTCAGTTCAGGAGAAGGTTACTGCTGATAAATGCCATTAGACATCTTGGAGCTGGTCAAATGGAAATGTAATGAAGTAAAAAAACAAGTGTAGCCCTCCATGTGAGTTTGCTAAGGGTATAGTTGCTATGCGCTCATAACTACAACATCTGGCTTTTAGGGCAATTTATTAATACATTCGCAATGTATGCCAAGGAAAAAAGAGATTCTGCAAGATATATATAATAATAATAATAAATTATATTTATATAGCGCCTTTCAAGGGACCCAAGGTGTTAGGGTTAGGGTACATGGTGGACAAACAAAACAAACAATCAAAGGGAAAACAACAAATAAAGGAAGCCGGGGGACCAAGAAAGGGCTCGGGCCCGAAGGCCAGGATGAACAGGTGTGTTTTTAATGATGGTTTGAAGATGTCCAGGGGAGGCAGCATTACGGATCTCGGCAGGAAGTGCATTCCAGAGGGTGGGGGCCGCAACACTGAACGCCCTGTAAGCAACAGTTCGGAGGGCGAGAGCGGGGGATTGGAGAGCAGGCCCGTGTGTGAGGACCGCAGACTCCGAGAAGGGGTGTAGGGGATGGAGGAGGTCCGATAAGTACTGGGGGGCGAGGGTATGGAGGGACTTGTACGTGAGGAGGAGTGTTTTGTACTGAATCCGGGGACTTGACCGGGCAGCCGGTGGGAGGTGGATGAGGGTGGGGGTGATGTGGTTGCCATGGCTTGGTGCGGGGTGAGAAGCCTGGCGGCAGAGTTCTGGACGTATTGGAGCCTGTCCAGGGTTTTTGCTGGGGAACCCCCGGGACAGGACTCCATTGCAGTGGGGTCCAGACGGGATGTGATGAAGGCGTGTACGAGTGTTTCTGCCACAGAGTCAGAGAGTGAAGGCCGGAGTCTGGCAATGTTTTTGAGATGGTAGAAGGCGGATTTGGTGACAGATTTGATGTGCGTCTGGAAAGAGAGGGTGGTGTCCAAGATATATATAATATGTGAAGGTTTTCCACTGAAAACTATCCACTTTGGACCCAAATTATTACTAGATATCACCCAAAACTTGCTATAGTTTATTCATTGTCTTGACACCTTATGTTTGAAAGTGTAATTCTTTTAGAAATGTTTGACCTGTAAAATCATATGTTGTTAATCAAAAGAGCAGATTATAAAAGTTATCTACTACTTTTGATGCACCTAATGCCTGAAAAAGCCTGAATTCATATGGGTATTGCCCATACTGCCTAACGGTGAATTACTGCCCATTTTGAGCACTGGTGGAGACCAAAACAGAGCTAAAAGTTGAGTAAATATTCAACTCACACTTACTGGACAATAACAAAAGCTTTTTTTGCTTCCTCAAAGTTTCTACAAGTTAAAACCTTATAAAAACCCCTCCTACAAAAGTTTACCTTAGCTCATGCAAAGTCATCGCTTTGGAAGATAATGGTTTTCATTGGACAGAAACACTAATAATGATGTAGGGGATATTTTCATACATGTCCAAACTCTTTTTGATAAAATAATGAATTCAAACTTTGCTTTGTTTCCAAGAGATACTTTATTTTCACACAACAGCAGGTTATAAAAGCACCATACAGCATTTCATCATGTTCTCACCTTCGCTTCATAGAAGAATTCAGTCCATTCACATTGTGTACATTTTTTAAGACCTACCTCTGACAGTTGTTTCATTTGAATTGTGACATGTATATCCCCTGGAATGCAGGAATGATTTTTGACATTCAGGTGGGAAGTAGATCTGTGCAAAACCTCAGGAGATTGATTTGTTATCCAACACCTCTCGGCTCTTTGTCCCTAAAACCAGTTAACACATTAACACGTTGAATCTTCTGTAAAAAGATATCCTGAAACATTATATCATTAAAACTTCAACAAGTTTTCTTTATTTGTTTAGTTTTATGTCTTAAAGGTCACCTATTATGCAAAATCCTCTTTTTCATGTCTCTCCTACATCAACATGTGTCCCCTCTTCTTCGTGTCTCTTCTACATCAACATGTGTCCCCTCTTCTTCGTGTCTCTTCTACATCAACATGTGTCCCCTCTTCTTCATGTCTCTTCTACATCAACATGTGTCCCCTCTTCTTCATGTCTCTTCTACATCAACATTTTGTCCCCTCTTCTTCATGTCTCTTCTACATCAACATGTGTCCCCTCTTCTTCATGTCTCTTCTACATCAACATGTGTCTCCTCTTCTTCTGTCTCTCTACATCAACATGTGTCCCCTCTTCTTCATGTCTCTTCTACATCAACATGTGTCCCCTCTTCTTCGTGTCTCTCCTACATCAACATGTGTCTCCTCTTTTTCATATCTCTTCTACATCAACATGTGTCCCCTCTTCTTCATGTCTCTTCTACATCAACATGTGTCCCCTCTTCTTCATGTCTCTTCTACATCAACATGTGTCCCCTCTTCTTCATGTCTCTCACATCAAACATGTGTCCCCTTCTTCCATGTCTCAGTCTCTTCTACATCAACATGTGTCCCTCTTCTTCATGCTCTCTTTCTACATCAACATGTGTCCCCTCTTCTTCATGTATCTTCTACATCAACATGTGTCCCCTTCTTCAAGTCTCTTCTACAATCAAACAACATGTGTCCCCTCTTCTTCATGTCTCTTCTACATCAACATGTGTTCCCTTCTTCATGTCTCTTCTACATCAACATGTGTCCCCTCTTCTTCATGTCCTCTTCTACATCAACATGTGTCCCCTCTTTGCATGTCTCTTCTACATCAACATGTGTCCCCTCTTCTTCATGTATCTTCCTACATCAACATGTGTCCCCTCTTCTTCATGTCTCTTCTTACATCAACATGTGTCCCCTCTTCTTCATGTCTCTTCTACATCAACATGTGTCCCCTCTTCTTCATGTCTTCTCCTACATCAACATGGTGTCCCCCTCTTCTTCATGTCTCTTCTACATCAACATGTGTCCCCTCTTCTTCATGTCTCTTCTACATCAACATGTGTCCCCTCTTCTTCATGTCTCTTCTACTATCAACATGTGTCCCCTCTTTTCATGTCTCTTCTACTATCAACATGTGTCCCCTCTTCTTCATGTCTCTTCCTACATCAACATGTGTCCCCTCTTCTTCATGTCTCTTCTACATCAACATGTGTCCCCTCTTCTTCATGTCTCTTCTACATCAACATGTGTCCCCTCTTCTTCATGTCTCTTCTACATCAACATGTGTCCCCTCTTTTGCATGTCTCTTCTACATCAACATGTGTCCCCTCTTCTTCATGTCTCTTCTACATCAACATTGTCCCTCTCTTTCATGTCTCCTCTACATCAACATGTGTCCCCTCTTCTTCAGGTCTCTTCTACATCAACATGTGTCCCCTCTTCTTCATGTCTCTTCTACATCAACATGTGTCCCCTCTTCTCATGTCTCTTCTACATCAACATGTGTGTCCCCTCTTCTTCATGTCTCTTCTACATCAACATGTGTCCCCTCTTCTCCATGTCTCTTTCTACATCAACATGTGTCCCCTCTTCTTCATGTCTCTTCTACATCAACATGTGTCCCCTCTTCTTCATGTCTCTTCTACATCAACATGTGTCCCCTCTTCTTCATGTCTCTTCTACATCAACATGTTCTGTACCCCTGCTTCTTCATGTCTCTTCTACATCAACATGTGTCCCCTCTTCTTCATGTCCTTCTTCTACCATCAACATGTGTCCCTCTTCTTCATGTCTCTTCTACATCAACATGTGTCCCCTCTTCTTCATGTCTCTTCTACATCAACATGTGTCCCCTCTGTGGAAAGAGACTCTGAAAGTTTCAGAACAAAGATTCTCTCTCTTTTTGATCCATTTCTATAAAAACCTGTCTGAAAATGAGCTGATCAGATTTTGGCCACTTTATGATGTCATAACGATGTTTTGTCTTGTGTAACCATTAGCCAATCACCAACCAAGGTTAACCCCCCCCACCTTATCACCTGAATAATCTCCTCCTAGAGCACCATTGAGTTCTTTGTAACCAAACATCTCTCAGAGGGGCGGTGGGGAGGGGCTCCTTATTTTCATCTAAAGTAACAGACAGAGAATTAGCAACTTTGGAAACAGGGCTGAAACAGAGGGGATTATGGGTAATGCTGCAATGATCTGTTTTGGTGTTTTCAGCCAATCAGAGACAGGCTCTGTATATATCTGAGAGCTGTGATATATTGATGAAAAACAGTATAATAAGAGACCTTTAATTATATATTATGTTGCATTGTTGGAGGAGCCTTGGACTTCAGATTTCCATTGTCAATAACTACACTGTAACTACTTTATGATAATAAAGCTTTAAATCTTGAAAATCCCCGCAGTGATTACCCTGCACTATTTTTACTGCGTGCATATTCTAGATAAGGACCCTTGATGTGAACATGGCAGCTGTCCGATCCACAGGAAGCTCCCTGAGCGTTGGCCGGCGTGTCGAGGACTCACCGCGTGTTTAGTGGCTTCTACTCCTACATGAACCCATCGGCCATCACGTAGGAATAAAAAGCCATAAGACACAACGGCAATGTCACAGGAGGGAGGAAAAACAAGGAAGAAGGAAGGACGGAGGAATCCACATCAGCATAAAAAAGGAGGGGTCGTCGAGGAAGGGAACAAGGAGAAAGGATTTCACACACAACATTTAGAGGTGATGCTGATACAGTATTTACGATAGCATGCCCTCTGTGTGTCTTCCTCTCTGTTTGATTATGTGCTTCTGAGTGCAGCAGATGAATATGTATAAGTGAATTCCTCCGTGTGCTATATTTGATATGCTCCGAGCAAACTGCTCCGATGAACCCTAGCAAACTCCATCTGCTCCGTTTCCAAATATGATTGTTCAGTCTTACAGGCAGCCGCACATGTCTTAATGCCAGCACGTCTCCCTTCAGACGTTTCTCCAGATAAACACATGTTCTCCTTTAGAGCTGGGCCGTCGTGCTTCTGAGGAACTTCTGAGTGTGTTTTTTCTGCAGCAGAAAGACAGTCGTGCATCGGTACAGTAAGACACTACGGATACATATGTATGACTGCAGCGCGGTAGGTTTCCTGCTTTGTATGCAAATGATCTTATACAAGTTTAATAATGCAACTGTGGTGCACTGAGGGGGGGCTGACACATCGAAAGACCTGCACATCCTCACAAATGAACAGATGTGAGTAGTGGGGTATACGTTTAATCTGACTAATTACACTGCAATAATGTAGGGTTTCCATTAATAAATGTTGCAGATTCTATTGTACAGTGTTGCATACATTCACTGGGTTTTATGGTGCTGTTATTAAGCTACAGATTCGCTAGATTTAGTGATAAAAGGATTATGATGGCAAAACGATGACAGGCACTGCATCAGTGATGGAAAGTAACTAAGTAGATGTATTAATTAAAGTAAGGAACAATCAGCTTCTAATGGACTTAATTTCTTATTTTTTTGTTTCTTAATTTAAAGGTCACATGACATGGCCATTTCCACTGATCATAATTCCATAGTTGAGGTCGACTAGAATAGATTTACATTGTTCAATGTTCCAAACTCACATTGGTTTCTCCACACAGCATCTCTGTAAAGTATGTGTATTCACTCTCTGTCCTAAACGGCTTGTTGGAGCTCCTGCACCCCCCCTGTGAGCCCAGTGTCAGCTCGGCCCCTCTGTTCTGATTTGTCAACCACCAGAGAGCCCATGGTGTTTTTTCGGCTCTGAGCGGAGTAGCAGAAATGAAATGGCGTCAGTAAAGCCATATATGTACGAACCGGAGTCCGACCCTGAGAGTGAAACGGACCGTGATGGAACGTCTCTTATGTAACCCAATATCACCGAAATGAGCAATGGTGGTGTTTGAGCTAATGAAAGTATTCTAATATCCATATATTTGCAGTATTACTAACTATTGTAATGCAAATTGAAAATGTCCTACATTTGCATTTTTACAGGTGTAACACAATTTGACCCTTGAATTTGATTTAGTCAGAATGATAAAAATAAAATGCAAATGAATACCTCGCGTCTTTTCTAATCTTGCCTCGGCATACTTTTGTACTTTTTCCTTGAGTAAGATTTTTAATGCAAGACATTATATTTGCAGTATTTTACCTTTTACATTTAACCAGTTTCCTGCAGTATCTGTAGAAGCTTCTCATCCATTACCTTTCATTACATATTAGGATTTATTTTAATTACAATTTTATTGCCATTTATTGCACAATATACTTTGAATTTAAAACATATCTCCAAATATAAGATCAATTTGTGTAGAATGCTAAGAGTATATACAGTATTACAATGGTTTTACATGTTAATTAATCAAAACCTAATATTTCTATTATAATAACACTTTTAAATGAGCCAAATAAAGCTTCTTTAACTTCTGATAGAGCCACTGTTTCTTGAATAAAAGGTTTGAATAGTCCACTGCTTCATTACTTTACATATCACAGGTTTTATTGGTAACTTCTCCAATAAAATGATTATAACTCAAATGTAACATTGTGTTATTTATCTGGTTCTCTTTGACTGAGTAGAAGCAGAGGCTTGTCAAAAGAGAGCAGATATGGGACTGGTTTTACTTGGTTTTATTCGATACTAAAGGAAGTATAATGTTGGTTTATGTAGCTGTGTGTTATTTGCACTTATTTGTGGTATCCGAAACTCTCAAATCCTCATGTCAGGAGGTTGTGGGTTCACGTCTCCGCATCGTCTCCTGAAGGATCCTGTAAAACACAGAAGAGCAGAGACGTTAGGAGAGTTCGATCTCTAAAAATGCACTCTTCGTGAGTCAATCTCAATTCGGTCAAATTTGTCCCGTTTCCAAATGTTTTTGAAGTCGAGATAAAGGCTTATGTTATCCAACTGCAACAAAAACAAGATGCATGCAAAATAATGATCACTACTTTCATTCAATTATATTTTCTTTTCATTCAAATGTATAGCAAACCCAGTCTTCATTGTGTCATTTATCTCAGCATGCTATCTCCCTTAAGGATGGGGCTGCCCCTAGCATTTTGTTGTTGCTACCAGTTTGTGTGGGACACCTGGAACATCCTTCTCGGGTGTTAGATGACCCCGAGCCATAAGCAACAACAATGTGATTCAGTGTCCTCAGAGTTGTTTTAGTCTAACTAATGAAGAATGTTGATTATTACACTCTGAACTAGTTAAAACGTTGAACAGGAGGGAAGGAGGGGTCTTCAGAATTGATTGTGGCATCTCAACCGAGGTCTGTTGTGGACTCATTTCTTGGCCCGTGACATGTCTTGTGAATTCTCCGGCTGACGCTCCAAATAAACCGTCAGTGTTTTGCCCAATCAAAGCTCCAGCTCTCCATTGTGTCTCTCTTTGAGTCCTGACTCCCATTGCTTCAGAAGTTTCCCCCCACAGAAACTTGTTTTCCTAAAAAGCTCACAGTGTGATTTTACAGAGCACGACTTCAAACAGCCATTAACCAAAAGGCCAATGATGTCCCTTGTTGAGCAGCGGCTAACATCTTGATGAGCTAGCGCTGTTTACGAGGCTAATGAAAAGTTAATAGCGAGCACATTCCTGCACCTGCTAGCTTCTCCGCTGAGGGGTGATACATTTCGACGGCGGGTGAATTCAGGGTTAAACTGATGCATTATGGGTTAAATCCTCCACATACTCAGGAACACATGAAGTTTTAATTTGTTCATGTGAAAGGCTCTGGAAATTGTTTCGGGATAACACTCCCACACAATGAACTGCGACATCTTCATTGAAAAGTGATGGATTGTGCTGCCACGGAGGAAGGCTGCTTGAGAGACAGATCACTCAAACGGGCCCAATAATATGACGAATGGTCTATTTACCCACAGATGAGGAAGAGACTTGCATGGAGATTAAACCTGTGGTTTTGGACGTGGTCGTGGTCACAAGAATAGAAACATTTGAATAATATGTCTTTGTTCTCTGTCAGGGAGCACGTTGGAAATTAATTTAAGTTGCGGGGAGAATTTAGACTGCGAATATGCTCGTTTATCACCTCCGATTGTCTTGCAGCTAGGAACAAAAAAAATGGTTTTATTGATCTTCTTCCACCTGCAGGAAAAAGCCACAACGGGTCCTGGAAGATCTTAAAAAAGTTGGAAATGTGTGATTAATCCCCTCTACTCTAACTCATTTCTTTGAGCAAAATTAAGTTTGAGTCCCATTAATAGAAAAGCCATTACACATGTTTCTCCTTCACTGGAGTCCTCTGTATAATCATGTATCAATAATGGACCATTAATGTTCAATCAATAATGGAGCATTATGTTTCATGTGGAACTACTTGAGCAGGTCTCCCTTGGAAAAGAGATCAATGATCTCATGGATTTATCTGTATAAAATAAAGGTTTGAAATGAAACGTAACACTTATAACACCAAAGTGTAGCCAAAGTTAAGCCACTAATCACTTAACCAAACAATGTCTCTGAGGATGTTGATATAGTGACCCACTTTCTACACCACACCATGTATAATTGATGTGAAATAGATGTAGCCGCCTCAGATCTGATAAGGGCTCTCGGCTCTGATGGATCTCCAGATAGGCTTTTCGTGGGGGGGGGGGGGGGGGGGGGGGGGGGACAGATTGCTAGATCGTGCATCAGAGAGGGATGGGGTTTGCATGTGATCGTTTCCACCCTGCCAGCGAACAAATAGCCGCTCATATATCCCTGTAATCTTCATTAGCGCGGAGCAGCAGCCAGGAGACAGCGCAGAGGGGGATGAGTAATGGGCCCACCGCTGATTTGACAGGTCTTTATTGCACCTCCAAACTGAGCCATGCCCAACTGGCGAGAATATGAAATGTGGATGTCAACCCCCCATAACGAAGTATTTATCAGCTTATATTACACCCAAAAACATGTCTTTTACCAAGCTATACGGAACTTTTGTTCTTCGTATGGCTAGAGTTCCCATACAGATTCTCTGAGTGTTGCACATTTAAAGTATTTGTAATCTACTTTACTTATTAATTTAAAAGCTTGTGTATGTTTTATGCTACTTTACACTGTTTTCTACTCACAATAATTCAGAGTAAGGCTTACAGAAACGATTATGGTGAAATTGAACCGCCAAAGGTTAGTTGTAAATTCCAATCATGTCATTGTTAGATTCGCAGAACAACGGACGTAGTTTTAAAGATAAATCCGCTATTTAAAGTCTTTTTACTCTACTTTACTTGTTACTAATGTGAAAGCTTGTGTATGTTTTATGCTATACACTGATTATACTCGAGATAAAGAGGGAGATATTATACTACTATCTACTTTCACTATCAATTGTTCTGTTATTTAATACGTCATTATTCGCTGTTCAACGTTAAAGGACTTCTCAACAGCTTTCTCAAACTGTTTTCGGTGGACAACACGGTAAGGGTTTCGTCAGGGTTAGGCACAAAAACTACTACATCGTTTTTTGTGTTAATTGTAGGTACTTTGTTAGAGATATTGGAGCTTTCTTGTCATTGTAACAATAATAAAAACGTTAAATAAGGTAGGGGAATGGGATCTTGGGTTCAAAGTCATGCTAAAAAAAGACAAGTGTTGGCTGCTATGACTATGCTTTATAATAACCTCATAATAACTACGGATGCTTAACCCTCCTGTTGTCTTCGGGTCAAATCTGACCGATTTACTACTTTCATCAATCAGAACTTTTTTGTTTTACATTCGATTGCATTAAGGCTTCATGATATCTTCACAGTAGAGATTTGAACATATAAAATGGCTGATCACCACTTTCATTGAATTTTGGATGATTTAGTCAACTTTGTAACACCAATGGTGTTCCCGGTCAAAAATGACCGCCATAAAGAAAAGGATTAGTAACCATCCGGATCAGATAAACACACCTGAAACACACAACACACACACACGAGACACACACACCACACACACCACACACACACACCACACAACACACACACACAACACACACACACACACACACACACACACACACACACACACACACACACACACACCACACACACACACACACACACACACACACACACACACACACACTCTTATGTGCCCTCCCCCCACATGGATCACACCTGGCACACGCAATACATGTTCAGTGTCTGTTCTTTGTATATTTACTGCAGTTCTTCATGTACACCAGTAGTCTGATACAATAGTTTGAAAGGGTGTTAAATGACATTTGGTGATGATTAATGGTTTTTGTGTTAATGTAATAGCAGTTAAAACAGGACCGGTCAAATTTGACTGCGAACACCAAAGTAAGGGGGGGAACACGAAGACAATAGGAGGGTTAAAGGCTTTGTCACTTTTTTGGGGGGACTTACAGAAAGGATTATGTTGAAATTGAACCGCCAAAGGTTAGGTTGATCACAACTTACAATGCACCATTTGGCAACCCTACGAGAAACTCCTATGTAAACCCAATCATGCCATTGTTAGATTCGCAGAACAATGGACGTAGATTTAAAGATAACACTGTGATTTCAACCGGGCGATAGGTGTCCCGCGTGAAACCAAAGTTGAGTTATTTACACGTGTTGCTTCCTAATAAAGCAGCTAATTACATGATTTGTAATACAGATCAGTCACAGAGGAACAGTTCTGCTGTAAAACAAGTATTTTGTCTTCCTCCTGTCTGGCACATGATGCTCTGTTTCTATTCCTGCCCAGTTCTCAGTAGGTTGTGGGAAGAGTAATGGCCTAACGTTGCTTTGGCATCTTCTGTCTGTGTAACAATCCGATATAAAAACAAAGCCACGGGCAACTTCCTGCCTGGCGAGCGTCCGAACCCCGGAGAAAGTAATCACATCCAGTGCACTACATCTCCCAGACCAGAGGCGTAAAGCAATTAGTTAAATCTTCTTAACAACTCCATAACTTCTCCTCCCACTTCTAAGACAGTCTTTACAAAAGAGAACGAAGCAGTGAAGCTGACTGGGATATTTCTTAATTATGTGAGTAGATATGCCACAACAACAAGATCTAGCCGCACCCCAAATCTTTTTAATCTGATCTCAAACACGGCTAAATCCTAAGAAGTGAGATATAAAATGCATAAACACAGCATTAAACTCATGTAATGGCTTGTAACAGGATATGCTTACTTGCCATCTGAGATTAAAGCGTATATTACATCCCTTGAGGCCAATCAAGTAGTAATGTGTGTATTCTGCTGGGACATTAATCTACTCCTACTAACCGTGTGTTTGTGTGTTAAAGTTTAATTTCCCCTCATAATTCATGGTTTCCCGCATTAATAGATTGATTCTGGAGCGCTCGTGTCTTTATTTACAATTAAAAATATCTCATAAACAAACCCCGCAGCTGAGGATCTTCACTACTAATGTTGTTATTTTGGCTCCACTTTGAATAGAAACGAGATTACCAGGAGGAGAGATGAATAAAGCGCGCTGCAAAGTAACAAATGCTGCAACAACTTTGACTTCCTCATCAGATATACACCACGCTCAACTTAATCAACACTGGAGCCTGAAAGCATCGCCATATGGTGGCATTACATTTACATCATGGAGTGAAGTGCCACACATCAGTCTTTACAGGATATGTATGTACGCAGGCTTTTCATTATCTGAGCCACAAATAAGTGAAGTTTAAATGTGGAAAAGCTGAGAGTAATACACATTATAAGTCCATACAATTAAAGCAAGAGTGTGGCCTCAGATAATACGCCCATGGGGATAAATACACTGAAAAAACGGACTTACAGAGAGGTCAGATCTATAAACTAATCTATAATGGTTCAGTTTATAGAAGGAGTTTGGAGTGGATTAAGTAGTCCATTCATTATTTGATGCAACACAAGCAATGGAGAAAGAAAACCTTAAAAGATTGTTTCTTACAATAGCTCAAGATCAGGATTCTTAGTGTAGAAATGTGTAAAAATTCAAGAGGAATTTATCAAAATGGGTGGTTATCATCAAACAAACTAACGGCCCGTCCACACAGGTGGTTGGAGGTGGAGGTATCTGAAGCTTGGGGATTTTTTGCGAGCAACGCGACCAACAACCAATCACATGAATCTCCCGCCCCCGACATACAAAGCAATAGCAATGTTAAAACGAAGTAAACTGGATATAAAATCCCCAAACAGGCGAAAACCTACCAGTTCCACCCACTGTCTCTGCCACCTCCCTCCATGCCTCGCTCCTCCGGTTTGTATCCCGGTAGATCAACAGAGACTGATCATACAGCACCGGGTGATTCACTACCGCTACAATGAATTTTCCCTCCATTTTTTGGAATATGAGGAAATGACCTGCGTAGTCTCTCCCAGCATACACGCGGTTTGATTGGCTATGCGATTGTACTGGCAGATTTGCATACACTGGATTTCATTGGCTGACGCTTCTGCCGAGGCGCCAAAAGTTGAACATTGCTCAACTTTTGAAGCGAGCAACGCCAGCAACGCTCCACGTCGCTTCCCAAAATGCAGTTCGGCTAAAAGTGACGTCACCCCATTCAAAGTGAATGGGCAGAAGCGTTGGAAGTTTCAAAGCTGCTTCCCATTCACTTTGAATGGGGTGACGTCACGCTTTGCCGAACTGCATTGTGGTTCCGTCGCTTCAAAAGTTGAGAAAAGTTCAACTTTGCTTCAACGTGCTTGTGTGTCCGGGGCGGGAGATTCATGTGATTGGTTGTTGGTCAGACACGCCCGCCGGCCAGCTTCAACGCACGATTCGTGTGGACGCTGCGTAAGTGATCAACGGCAGTATTGGAAATGAACCCAACATGCAGATTGGTCATTTTTAGGGTCTAAGGGATGTGTCCTCTCTTGCACACACACAGAAATGTGAGTAAAGACGTACAAATATTGAGTTTTTGGAGCTCTTCTAACATCAGGGTCACAGTGTGAGGAAGAGTCTGATCGCACTGAATGTCAAACACTGAAAAAACGAAAAGGTTGACTTTAATTCAATGTATTATGTCAACAGATTTCACATGACTGTATTAGGTTAGTAGAAAGCAATACTATTAAGTTGAACCTATTATTTAAACTTTATATGATTGCTTTCAACTAACCTAATACAGTTGTGTTAAATCAGTTGACATAGATACATTTAATTAAAGTCAACGTTTCAGGTTTTTCAGTAAAATTCCTCCTAAAACAGAGAATTCTCTCGTTTTTTAAGATAAGATCAGATCGGAAATGTTTTACCCAGAAGGAAATGGTTGTGCCAGATTTACAAAGATACAATGAACAGAGCAGCATAATAATAAAAGTAACGCTTATTAATAATAAAACTGTACACTAACAGTGAAGAACAAATTAGATAACAAGAAACATATAATGAATGTTAAAAACTGTACAGTCCAGTGACGAGCGGTATTGAATAGTGCAAAAAAAAACGCAGTGGCAGATACGTAATTTGCAAGTTAATATTGCACCTGTTATAAGAGGAAAGTAGGAAGTGTCTGTAATGAAGATAATGATATTTATATTGCACATAGTGGAGATGTGGAGGTTCTCAGTTCTCCTTACTGAAATGTCCTTTATCTTCAAATATACATCATATCCCAACTTAGGTGTCTGGTGTCATTAAAGGACATCAGGATGTTCATTATTATGAGTGTGTGTGTGTGTGTGTGTGTGTTGTGTGTGTGTGTGTGTGTGTGTGTGTGTGTGTGTGTGGTGTGTGTGTGTGTGTGTGTGTGTGTGTGTGTGTGTGTGTGTGTGAATGCCTTCCCATATAACCTTTACTCCTCCACTGATGGTCTTTCTAACTTTCTGCAGCTGCTGTTGTTTTTCCTCACAGCAGGGTATTAGAAAATGGCATCATGAAGAAAGTGCTTGTGGAAGCGTTTTGTAAAGCGAGTAGAAGATTAACTCCAGGTCCGAGTGCACTGCTGAGGTGAGAGGTGTTGTTAATGTGTTGGGGGCTTTGTTAGATGCCCTTTATTAAGCAGAACAATGACAGCTAATTGGGTTAAATTAGTATTGCTCATTAGCTGTAGGCCTTGTCTTGCATTAACCATGTCTCATACTGTTAGAAAAATATCCCTCGTCACCTGCTTGAGCTTCACTATCAGGATCCTCTCCAGAATGGAAGTAGTCATCACATACAGAGCATCAACTAGTTCCTTCACATGCTGATATCCAAGAGAGGGAGTTACACAGTCACAAGATGGAGGATTAGAAAGCAGTATTCAATGTTTACTTCAGATTAGCTCCACGTCAGAAATGAGCATGCTTGTCATATGTCTCTCTCCATAGAGGCTGAATCAATCATGTTAATCACATAGCTATCATATGCCTCAAACAGGTCCTGATGCTCTTCTAGGTAATCATACATCCTGTCATGTACACAGCTACAGTTGGGATACCTTTGTTATCAATGTGTACTCTGATACTGGAAGAGGACATTCAGTATTTTCCCAACAACTATATTATGTTCCGAACAAAAAAAGCAGTCTTGCATTTTGTGCCGAAGTCAGCAATAACTGTACTGTCGTTATCCTCTGTTGGTCTGCTACGTATTTTGCCTTCTTCTTCCTGTAATGCTTTTACTTTGAACTTGATTCATTGTTGTTTAAATGGTAAGGTGTACATGTGGCAACGGCAGAAGTGTTGAAAATGACAATGGGACGTTCACTATCATAGTAATGTTGATCAATGTTCATTTTCTCTGTCGGAAATAAATGAAACTAGAAGGGCCCTCTGAGAGCCATGGTTGTTTCCATAAGTAACATTTGTTTGTATATCCAACCTGAGTTTTGGATCGGCTCCAACTTATAATGTTTTCTACTTCTTCCCTTTCTACACCCTTACACCAAGTTTCATGAAAATCCGGCCCCTTTTAAAATAAGATAAGATATACTTTATTAATCCCACATTTATTTCGTTGCAACATCATTTAAAACAAGTCTCAAAATAGTACATAATACAGCAATAAAAGTGAAAATATAAAAGTTGACAGTGAAGACAAATATACAATATAAAAGTGGGATATTATTTACATTTGGTGTGCAAGAAAGGCATATAAATGTTGGAGCAACAGATACACCAACAAACCATATCAATAATATGGTAGGTGGAGGTAATATTAGATAACACTTCATAAGGATACAGTATACATGAAAATAGTGTATTTTATGATTATTATGGTACTTTAAATTATTAGCCTCTGATGTGATGGGCACTGATGGCGCATTTCCGCTGCAGCGCGTAGCACGGTTTTAAGCGTGCGTGCCAAACCCGCCCGTTTTGTGTTTGCTTTTCCACCAGGGGTAGTTCCGGCTCAGGGCTACTTTTTCACCTTTTTTCTGGCCCTCCAAAATCGAGGTCGGCCAACAACCGGGCTGAATATGCTAAACTAGTGACGTAAACACTCTCGACTGCTGAATGGTCAGAGTGAATCGCTGGCAAGGGGGCTACAACTACAACAAAATGAACACATTTGACCGTGATTTAATTGTAATACACGTTTCAAAATGATGCCGAAGTAACAACATACTGATACCGGTTAGTAAAAACCATGAATTAATGCTTTGACAAGTCTGCAGACAGACGGCAGGCGAAAACCTTTTAAAATGCTTGTTTACTGAATGGAGATTGGCTAAGCTAACGTTGCTCCGATCGTCCACGCTCACAACAACGGCCTACATACATAAATAAAGCAGCGACTGCATTCTCCATGACACAGACAGTCTGTGGTTTGTACTTGTTTAACGGTTGTCTAGTTTCTGAACAGATATGAGGAGCTGTGAGCTCTGAGGGCTAACAGCTAACGGCTGATGTTGGTTTTGTGGTTCGCATTGAAGATGACGTCACGGCTCCGCCTACACTGCGTTTTTATTATTTATTTTTTATTTATCCAGGAATGTCCCATTGAGATACAAGATCTCTTCTTCCAGGGAGTCCTGACCAACACGGCACACAACAAGTTTCAACATAAAACAAGGGCATTAAACAAAAAACATACAATTCAAATATAAATACAGAAGGCCATTTGTGCAGTGGCAAGAAGCATAATCACATCAGCAATAGCATCAGGTAAAACAGTTACATGTTTCATGAAGGGCTAATCGTAGCATACCTTTAAAAGCATTTACAGTAGGAAGTGCCTCTAGACAAAGTTTTACTTGCAGCGTATTCCATAAAAAGGGAGCATAGTGGGAGAATGCAGCTTTACCAAGCTCTGACTGCATCAAAGGAACATTTAAAAGCATCCCATTTGCTGCTCGTCTGGTATTAAAAAAGCAAGTATAAAGGGACAGAAGTCTGGAGATATATAAGGGCAGCTTACCTAGCAATGACTTAAGGATAAACATCAACATGTGTGATTGTCTTCTTTGGTACAGAGAGGACCATCCTAGGGACTGATACAAAGTGCAGTGGTGGGTGCGAGAGCCTGCACCCGTTACAAAACGTATAGCAGTATGGTACGCAGAATCCAGCTTTTTAAGCAGGGAGGAAGGAGCATGCATATAGATCACATCGCCATAGTCTAATACAGACAGAAAGGAACTCTGCACAATTCTCTTCCTGGCTTCAAACGGGAAACATTTCTTTAAACGGAAGAAAAAGCCTAGTTTAGGTCTAAGTTTTCTCAGTAGGTTCCCAATATGAACATCAAAGGCCATCTTTTCATCAATCCATATGCCCAGATATTTGTAGGATGCTACTTTGTCAAGGCATGTCCTTTCCAGTGTCAGAATCGGAGGGACAGCTGTATTAGCTCGAGCGAGAGAAGGTCATGTACTTGGTCTTTTTTGCATTAAGGACCAGTCTTAGCCTTAGCAAGGAGTGTTGCAGTGTATTAAAAGCATCCTGTAGAAGCTCTATGGCCTGAGTTAAAGAGGAAGCCACTGTGTAAACAACTGTATCATCGGCGTATAAATGAAAACCGTGCTGGGTTTATCCCATTTCCTAGTTCATTTATAAAGATGGAGAATAAGACAGGGGCCAAAATAGAACCTTGTGGAACACCTTTGTTTACAGTAAGAGCAGTTGAGGTATAATCTTCTACTGAGACACCTGAGTTCTTTCAGATAGATAGTTTTTTAAAACCAGCTCAAAGCCATTTTGCCAAGACCTATGCAGCCAAGCCTCTGCAGTAGCAATGCATGATCCACAGAATCAAAAGCTTTAGACAGATCAACAAACAATGCTGCACAGTGTTTTTTCTTGTCTAGTGCTTCATTATGTCATTTGAGACTAGCATAGCCGCTGAAGTAGTACTATGGCCTGATCTGAAGCCTGACTGAGACTCGTTAAGAATATTATGGTCAGTTAGAAACTTTTTCAGTTGTTCGTTTACAAGAGATTCAAAGACTTTGGCCATTACAGACAGTCTGGAAATAGGGCGATAATTAATTTAGGTCAGAGGGGTCTCCGTCCTTTAAACAAGGGGAGAACCATGGCCGACTTCCATGAGCTAGGCAATTCACCAGCACAAAGACTGAGATTCAAAATAGAGGTTATGGGTTCTGCAATCAGACCTGCAGCAACTTTGAAGAAGAACGGCTCTATCTTGTCTGGGCCTGAAGATTTCTTTACATCTAGGCTCATTAAAGCTTTGTGAACCTGAGAGGTCAAGATGGGGGCAAAGGTGAACAGTTGATCAGGGTCAAGTGGCGGAGGACCTGGCTCTCCTTCTGCAGCGATCATCCCTGAGTTGCTAGAATCAAAGATTGAGCCAGCAGAAATAAAATAATTATTAAAGCTGTCTGCAATATCCATATTGATTTCACTCTGATTTACCCTTAAGAGATCAGGAAGGCTGTTTGGAGTGATAGAACCTGAGGAGGATTTAACAAGTTTCCAAAACTTTGCAGGGTTATTCAAATTGTCATGTATTGCATTAAGATAGTAGGCACATTTTACACTGCGTTACTATAGTTACTGCCCCAGCTACTAAACTGTAATGGAAACGCAGCATAAAGTGAGCCTAACCATACCGTACTAAGCCGTGCGATGCCCTGCAGTGGAAATGCGCCATGAGTCTATTTTAAAGTTGCATTTCACTCAATATAAAGTATCATTGAGCTCATGTTCAGCAGGATGAATGCTCACTTTCTTTCTGCCAGTGTTCACTGTAAAGAACGGGTGTTTATGTAGGGCAGATAAATGAGGAAATGATTAACGGTCAGACGCATCGCTCTTATCTCCTCCCCCCCGCTTTCATTCCTCACTTTGAAGCTTTTCCTCTCTCCCGTCGACTCCAAAGTGCGAACATTTTCACGGAAGGCAATAAAACGCTCATCAGCCCAGGCCCTGAAATTATTTTTTAATATGACGACATTTTAATGAGGACTGAAGGAGACGGCTGGTTTGTCTGATGGCAGCGTCTCTTTATCAATGAGTGGCAGGGAGGAACTAATGGCACTTAAACAGACAGGCAGCCATAGTCTTTCTCTCTCTCTCTCACACACGAACAAATTGGTCCAGATTTAAATATTAAAAAGCCAGTATTTTCAATGCTACTGAGGAAACACCACATGCACAATTTAGACTCTTTTCTGTCCATGAGTGTTTACTGTTTGTGCTTTGTCATTAATTGGAATTTATTGAAGGTCAAAAGGTTGCTTTCTTGGATTTAAGAGGCTATGATGGGATTACAGAAAGAGACAAAAAGGATTCTGTGTTTGTACATTATGAGAAAACAACATCTACTTATCAAACGCAAAAGAAACCTTCATTGATATTTAGGTTTTTATGGTCATGGAAATGAAACGCCCTCTGTTGGGATGACCCAAAGCCTCAAAACTGCTGAAATATGATGTCAATTAATGTCATAAAGCCTGAAAGATGTATATATTGCTTCTAAGATGTGCTAAATTACTGTCTGAATGTGACTTTCACTTGAACCTAATGAGTTGTCAAGCAAGTAAAGGCTCAAAAATTTTAATAAAGTTATGATAAGCAGCAAATTAACGTCACTCACTCAGATGGTTTGCTCATTACATGCTGTTAAAAAATCAAGTACTTACAACCGATATCACACACGGCGATGCTTTTTTTTTTAATGGTGACTTTGCATCCCAAGGTCAGGACGGAGCGTTTGTGGAGGAGAAGAGGTGGGAAGTAGTGGAGTACAAATACTTCGTTACTGTACTCAAGTGCATTTTTCTGCTATCAGTACTTTACTCCACTACTTATTTTTCTGACGACTTCTTACATGTTGAACACAAATACCTGTACTTTCTACTTCTTACATGTTGAACACAAATACCTGTACTTTCTACTTCTTACATGTTGAACTCAAATACCTGTACTTTCTACTTCTTACATGTTGAACTCAAATACCTGCACTTTCTACTTCTTACATGTTGAACCCAAATACCTGTACTTTCTACTTCTTACATGTTGAACTCAAATACCTGTACTTTCTACTTCTTACATGTTGAACCCAAATACCTGTACTTTCTACTTCTCACATGTTGAACACAAATACCTGTACTTTCTACTTCTTACATGTTGAACTCAAATACCTGTACTTTCTACTTCTCACATGTTGAACACAAATACCTGTACTTTCTACTTCTTACATGTTGAACTCAAATACCTGTACTTTCTACTTCTTACATGTTGAACACAAATACCTGTACTTTCTACTTCTCACATGTTGAACACAAATACCTGAACTTTCTACTTCTTACATGTTGAACTCAAATACCTGTACTTCTACTTCTTACATGTTGAACACAAATACCTGTACTTTCTACTTCTTACATGTTGAACTCAAATACCTGTACTTTCTACTTCTTACATGTTGAACTCAAATACCTGTACTTTCTACTTCTCTCATTTTCCAAACAGCTGGTTCCTTTAGTCTGAATGTGTGTTTGGTGCGTGATCATTATTCTTTAGAGTCATTGCGTGCCTATTGATTTGAACACGATCCGTGTATCCATCATTTCCTGGTCTTCTCTAAAGAAGAGGGACCAATGGAAACGTTGTCATGTTGCCGTTGTTCAGCATGGAAACATTCATTAGCTAACAATGACATTATTGTTCTGTTAATATAAAGGGAGGTCAGGTACTCTTTAAAACAGCTGCTAGTTATGGGTACTTTTTACTGAAGTACATTTCAAAGCTCTTTACTTTTACTTGAGTCAAGAAGTTTAGTCAGTACTTCTACTTTCACCAGAGTATTTTTAAACACAAGTATCTGTACTTCTACTTGAGTATAGGACCACCAGACGTTAAACTGAACCACTTGTGTGTGTGTCCTTCCTCGTTTTTCCACACAAGGTCGTCTCACGCTAGCTACGCCTCCACGATTAGCATTCAGTCTCTGCTCTGCTAATGAGACGCCAGTCAGCGAGGGCAGAAAAAAGAGAAACCTCCCGGGTGTTTATGCTCCGACTCATGGGGGGTAAAGGAGAATATAGTGAAGTAGACACAGGAAACTCATTTTACTTACACACATAGTATCATGTCTAAAACCACCAGACTCAGGGACAGTTTCATCCTACAGTAAGGACACCTGAACTTTTTAAAGAACATCCATTAACATTCATCTGTTTGTATCTTGCAAATTATTTATCTAATATATCATTCCATTTACTTGTATTTAAACTGTTCTCGCACTATTTCTATTTTATTTGTATTTACTTGCACATCTCAAAACATTCTCTTGCACTAAGTTATCTTTTGTATGTCCTATATTCATGATGCACTGTTGGAGGAGCCTGTGACTTACGTTTTTCATTGACATATCTACACTGTAATGTGCAAATGACAAAGCCTTGAATCTTGAATCTACGGTTTCATCTGAACTGTGATACTCATGAGTTTTCAGGTCCAACCCTTGCTCTGCTTCCAGCTTTAGAAACACATGCTGTTAGCCCAGAACATTGACAATGCAGTGGTGCAGGAATGAGTCCTTAAACCTGCACTAAGTCAGCATTTTACCAACTCTGTGTCTGCTTGAAGTCAATGTTTTTTGGAAAGTTGTTGTGATTTGAAGCCTGAAATAAGGTCTGTGGTTAAAACACGCTGGAGAGATTATCCGGTTTTATTTAACGACATGAAGTAAGTTCCCCGATTGGTGAATGTCCGAGGCTTAATAGTGTAATTAAAAGCGATTATTAACGTTATCATGATTGGTAACACTTTCTACAGCATAAAGCCCAAGTCTAGTGCATTATGACTATGTGACGGACACACACAATGCTTTCTGATTTGAATATTAACAGCAGTAGACTGACTTATAAGGAAATAGAAGTATCTTATGGATGCTGTGATGGGCTTACATATGACAAACCAGTGTTACCCATTTCTCATTTAAGTAAAAATTGAGAGAAAGCAGTGTCCAAGAATATGTACAAATAACACAAGTTGGCAGACAGCTCTTAATACTACAATACCCATGAGCCTTTGCTGCTGTTGTGACAGACACAAAGCCCCTCAGAGGCGTAGATTTGAACTGTTGCCAATTTAAAAAAGGCATTGTATTTGGATATGTCTTGCCAAAAAGCCCCTGAGGAGCCACATTTTACACTTCAATTCCCAGCCAAGCTATCTGTGAATAGCAGCTGCTAATAAGCTCCATTATCAAGAACAAAATGTGTCATTTACAATCAAATAAACCCACTGTAGAGGTGAAAACTATGTGATAATAGATCCTCATTATTTGGATCAGTCCACAGCATCCACAGACTTCTCAGCCACTGGGAAGTTTTAAAGCTATAACATTGACAGCCCCCGATAAAAAGAAATATGGAGGAAACATCAATGCACCCTATCGCGATGAAATATTAATCCCACCACTGGTTAAGTTAGCTTTTTACTGCATATTAATAGCGCTTCTGTGCAGCTCCATCTACTTACATCCAGAGCATACTGTTCCTCATCTCAGCATGACGCTGAAAAATCACAAAGCACATTTTTCCTACAGCGAGGAAGTCATTATAATGCAGCTCTGCTCTCCTGTGCTGCTGACAGCGAAAAAGAGAAGCTTTTAGGAACTGTGTGGGTTTTTAAAACATAATCCCATGGTATAAATGCTCCGAACAGCTGCCATTAGGGTGCTATTAAACAATAATATGAACAACATTACCTCGGTATGAAATTGAAAGAGCAGTCTCCTTTTCACAAAGTCAGATCTGGGTCTGATCCTCCGAGGCGTTGTGTAAACACAGTGCTCCATGTTTTGACCCAAATTGCTTCTTCTTGCAAAGAGGATTGATGTAACGAGGCCTTTAGAGGCATCTGTACTTGATGCTTTACCTTGTTACGTGACATTTAAGTGCTAGATTTTGTTGTTGGATAAAAACGAATGTTTCCTGGATGCAAACATCTATCTATCAGAGGTGGAATAGATACTCAGATCTTGTACTTGAGTAAAAGTAGAAGTACCAGAGTGTAGGAATACTCTGTTACAGTAAAAGTCCTGCATTCAAAATGTTACTCAAGTAAAAGTATAAAAGTATTATCATCAAAATATAGTTAAAGTAGCGACAGTAAAAGTAGTCGTTGTGCAGATTGGTCCATTCCAGAATAATATATATGATGTGTTTTATAATGATTGATCTTTAAAGTGTTCTCAAAGCTGGTGAAGGTGCAGCTAGTTTGAATGACTTTGTATACTGCAGGGTAGCTTGTGAATTTACTCCAGGTGGAACTAAAGTCTGATTTAACACTTGATTATATTTCACATCATTCATCCAGATCTGTGAAGTAACTAAAGGTGTTAAATACATGTAGTGGAGTAGAAGTACACTATATACCTCTGAATTGTAGTGGAGTAGAAACTACAAAGTAGCAAAACATGGAAATGCTCAAGTAAAGTACAAGTATCTCCATATTGGTAAATGTCCACCTACTGTACCTACCTACCTACCTTCCATCTATCTATCTATCTATCTATCTATCTATCTATCTATCTATCTATCTATCTATCTATCTATCCATCTATCTATCTATCCATCTATCCATCCATCTATCCATCCATCTTTCTATCTATCTATCTATCTATCTTTCTATCTATCCATCTATCTTTCCATCTTTACAGGATGTACATCTGAACCTCACCTCCTCACAGACCCTCTCTCCCTAATGGCTCCTGTATCTAATGGATCTGTATCCCTCCGCCTGACGATCTGCCAAAGGGCCGTTCTGTTATTGCGGAGCCAATCATCCACTAAGTATTTTCCTGCTCCCTTATTTCCTCCCTGCTAATGTGCGAACCTCCCCCAAATGCCGCAGCTAAATCGACTCTTTACGCCTGACTTGTCACCCTGCAGCAACGCTCCGTGAATCCCAAAGATGCATGAGTCGGGGTGCAGCTGTTTCCATGGATACGTCAATGGGAACAGGGGATGCGGTCGGTTGGGTTATGACATTTTTTTATTTTTTTTTACTGCATCGCCTAAATCATGGGACGTGATGGTGTTCGATGATTAGGACCATGAAGCTGACGTGACCTTTGCAAGGGTGTTATTGTTGACTTTACCGTGGCCTTGTATCCGCCGTGACATATAGGGTGTGTAGGACGTGTGTGTGTGTGTGTTGTAAACGGTGAAAGATCCTAAAGGAAAAATGGCATAGTAATATTGGAGCTTAAAACTGGGTCCCAGATAAACAAATATATATATTTAGTTTGGATTTAAATGTTTTCTTGGCTTTTTTGCAAATGCTAGCTTAGTGCTTTCTCCTTTCTGACTGCAGTAGCTGATAACTTTTTTTAATGACTTACTCTCCACTTCTGTTCACGCAGAGTGGGTATTTTCATATGAAGCTTAATCATGACAGTATAATGACATTATCTTTACGGACTTATACAGTGCAGTGACAGACCCGACAGACATCTAGTAAGATAGGGCACTAATGAGGATAATAACAAAAAAGTGAAAGCCAATTAAGTCTTGTCACACACACACACACACACACACACCACACACACACACACACACACACACACACACACACACACACACACACACACACACACACACACACACACACACACACACACACACACACACACACACACACACACACACACACACACACACACACACACACACACACACACACACACACAGTTAAAGTTGTGGATAACTTTCTGTGTAAGTCTAGACTTTGTAAGTACCCTGAAGACCTGCTGATAGCTCCAGTTAATATAATTCTGTGATGATTAATTATCACTCAAACTCAAAGCTATACCTCACGCTGGGAAACAAAATGTTGTGTAGCAGGTAGCAATGTAAAACTTTAAAGAGGTAGAGAGGTGCTCTGCAGATAAGAGCAGCTCCATGAAAGTGTGAGGCAAATCAAACCCAGAGAGGTGGCGAGTCCTCCAGAGGTCTGCGAGAGAATGAGTAATATGTGAAAGCGAGTCCACGGCGAGAGAAAGCCCAGACATACTTTGCCCCCCGTTATCTGGCAGCGCAGATGTGCCTCAGCCTTCTCTGCAGTGCTCCTATTCACCACATTCATCACAGAAATGCACCTTGGGAGATTGAGAGGATGGTGCAAAGAAGTGCCAAGCCCAACCATCTGCCGTCGTTTGGAAATAAATTACAGGCCCCAAACCTGGTGGGAGCCCGTCTCGTTCCACTGCCAGCGCCTCCAACCTTACCCTTTCCTTTTCCCCCTGAAATCGATGGGTGAGACCCCTGCCAGTCACGCTGGAGAGAGAGAGAGAGACTTGGAGTGGATTTGGTCGGTGAAGCACAGAGCTTTTCCTCAGGGGAGCGGCAGGTGGAACAGCCCGTTGAAAGCAGCTGTCTCCCCCCTGAGTACAGCCGCCAACACACGGAGAGCTCATAGAGACGACTCGAAACCAGTACAAAAACTCTGTTCAAGTTAGCTGGGTGCTTTATTGGCGGTCTACAGGAAGTGCTTTTATTTCAACATATTGATATTTTAAAGTGTGCAGAGGCCACCGTAGAAATTAAGAATCAGAATTGAGTTTAGCGCCAGGTGGGTTTACACAATTTGCTTTGGTGTGTGATGGTGCAAACTCAAGCAACAGTAGAAAATAAGTTGTTAGAGAAGGACAAAAATATAACGATTATACAAATCAAATCTAAAAAAAACGACATTAAAGAAGAATGAAGACGTAGAAGTATATACACAAAAGAAACTAGCACAATGAATATATGATGATATTTGACAAACTGCATTGTGCAGAAAGGTGGAGATTAAGGGAAATTAAGTATTCAACCGAACCAATTGAACATTAAATTAAGAGAGAAGAATCATAACTAACTAATATAAATATCCCAAACATCACACGCCCTAAACTTAAAAAGCCTTTCCTCCTCGTCGGTGAGAAACTCTATGAATCAGACTAGAACCATAATGACATAATGAGGCTAGCCAACAACATCATCTCTGACCCAAAACTGATGAATTGCCACTCGGAGAAACAGAGTCCCACGATTTAATAAAGTTAGACTGAAGACCTACTTGTTCTCCCGTGCTTTCGCAGATCACGTTTAAGATGTATCAGTCTGTTTTTCTAAATTGGGGTTTTAAAATGTTTTTACATTGTGTATGAGCAGGGCCGTCCCTGGCCAACATGAGGCCCCACGCAAAGTTATATGATGAGGCCCTCTGTTTCGCGAGCGTCGACGGGAGGGTTTGCTAGTGGAGCCTCGCAGCGGCGAAACACTAATTGCGCCGCATAAGCGTAAAGGTGCGCCGCATTTTCGGCTCAGTTGAGGCCCCCGCCGCAAGATGAGGCCCCCTCCGCAAGGTGAGGCCCCCTCCGCAAGGTGAGGCCCCCTCCGCGAGGTGAGGCCCCCTCCGCGAGGTGAGGCCCCCTCCGCGAGGTGAGGCCCCCTCCGCAAGGTGAGGCCCCCTCCGCGAGGTGAGGCCCCCGCCGCAAGATGAGGCCCCCTCCGCAAGATGAGGCCCCCTCCGCGAGGGTGAGGCCCCCTCTCGCGAGGTGAGGCCCCCGCCGTGAGATGAGGCCCCTCCGCGAGGTGATGCCCCTCCGCGAGGTGAGGCCCCCTCCGCAGGTGAGGCCCCCCCGCAAGGTGAGGCCCCCTCCGCAGGTGAGGCCCCCCGCCGCGAGGTGAGGCCCCCTCCGCGAGGTGAGGCCCCCGCCCGCAAGATGAGGCCCCCCTCCGCAAGGTGAGGCCCCCCGCCGCAAGATGAGGCCCCCTCCGCGAGGTGAGGCCCCCCGCCGCGAGGTGAGGCCCCGCCGCGAGGTGAGCCCCCGCGCGAGGTGAGGCCCCCGCCGCGAGGTGTATGCCCCCGCCGCGAGGTGAGGCCCCCTCCGCGAGGTGAGGCCCCTCCGCGAGGTGAGGCCCCTCCGCGAGGTGAGGCCCCCTCCGCGAGGTGAGGGCCCCTCCGCCGAGGTGAGGCACCACGCAGTCTGCATGATCGGCCTGTAGGGAAGGACGGGCCCTGTGTATGAGAGTTTTTTCAGTCTGTGGCTACAAGTATGGCTTTATTGTCTCGTGCTTTTACATTCGTTTTTTCTCCTATCGGTTTTGTCTAAATGTATTTATGATGCCTTTCATATATTTATTGATGTACAGCACTTTGATCAACTCGGTTGTTCTTAAATGTGCTATATAAATAAAGTTGGATTGGATTGAAGCCCTCCTTTGTGCATCAGTCAATCCTCAAATAAATACAGAAGTAAATCCCTGAGCTAATGTACGTTAGAGGGTTTTAAGCATGCTTTCTCTGCATCCATCCATCCATCCATTCATCTTCTCCCGCTTATCCGTGGTCGGGTCGCGGGGGTAGCAGTTCCAGCAGAGAGCCCCAAACTTTCTTTTCCCTGGCGACATCAACCAGCTCTGACTCGGGGATCCCAAGGCGCTCCCAGGCCAGCGAAGAGATATAATCCCTCCACCTGGTCCTAGGTCTACCCCTTGGTCTCTTCCCAGCTGGACGTGCCTGGAACACCTCCCTAGGGAGGCGCCCAGGTGGCATCCTAACTAGGTGCCCGAACCACCTCAACTGGCTCCTTTCGACGCGAAGGAGGAGCGGTTCAACTCCGAGTCCCTCCCTGATGACCGAACTTCTCACCTTATCCCTAAGGGAGACACCAGCCACCCTGCGGAGAAAACCCATCTCGGCCGCTTGTATCCGCGATCTCGTTCTTTCGGTCATGACCCATCCTTCATGACCATAGGTGAGGGTAGGAACGAAAATGGCCCGGAAGACAGAGAGCTTTGCCTTTGGCTTTCTCTGCAGTTATACGTTAAATGCTCTTGTATCGTGTCTTAATATCTGTCCTTGTTGATGTGCTAAATGGAGCTGCTGTGATGCAAAAACTTGGTCTGATAATAAAGTATTATAGTCTTTAATCTCCTCTCAGGATGAACTCCTCCATCTTTCTCAGAGAGCAGGCGAAGTACTTCACTGAGTCCTCGTACGAGACAGCTAATATAAGTTTGGCCCCAGAACTCAGACGGGAGGTAGACTTTATTAATTTCATGGATTCTGAAATGAGCCGTGGTGATAAGGCTATCACTCTCTTATCTTGGGGGATGGCGGGGGCGTAATTAAGCCGATAGCCGGCGATGATGAGGAAGTGCTTGCGAGAGAAAAACCTCGGGGAGATGAGGGTGGGATCTTCAGGGCTCGTTTAGCAGAGCGATGATTAGATTGGCACCTAATTGCTACCTTTTTCTATTATTAGCTTGGGAGGTTTTTCTTACGAGGCTCCCTCCGCCCCCACCACTTCGATTTTCATTCTTGTGGTCAAGGTCAGTTTTCTAGAAGAGTCCGATTGTTAAATGGGCTGAGGCTAAGCCAAAAGTTGAGGGGTGAGGAAGAGGAGACGTGTCCACCTTCCTCACCTGTGTGGATATCTGGCAGATTGGGGTCAAGAGTAGTTGGATTGCAGAGGAACATGTTGGCTGGAAATGGCTTCGTTTCAAGAGCCTCAGACTCTGATAATTGTTTTGCAGCAACAACAAAAAAACACTTACCTATCAGTTGTTATTGATTCCTCGCCTCACTGTCTCACTGCACCAAGACTCAAAGCCTCGACATTTTCTAAATCCTATTTCATGTCTGATAATTACCAAGAAAAGTGGACCTGAGCTACAGAAAATAGTTGATCAGTAATACTTTACAAAATCAGCAGTATACTTATTACTGTCAGAATAATCAAGATGGAAGAGGCGCGGCCCAGATTTCAGGCGTGACAATACCTGTCAAAATGTGTGAAACCACAACTGAAACCTGCAGTACAGAGAGAAAATTACATAAATCATCGAAAAATATGTATATTAATAATATATCTCTAAATACTGGGGAAGTCTGGCCACCTTTAGCATTTGCACTTCGAATAGGTCCAGATTACACACCATTTCAGTGTGAAGCTGCATGTGTTTGAACATTATCTTAAGAACTAAACAACAACAAGTGCTTTTTTTTAATCAAATTACAGCTTCACTGTGCCATATACTTATAGAAAGAAGTCTACCTATCGAATATTCCATCCATGCACACTTGATGTAAATAATATCCTCCTTATATTGTGTTAACAGGACATTTGTCATTATTTGCAATGCTTTGTTTTGGTTAAAGCCCAAATTGGGATTGATAAAATACATCTTATCTTATCTTATGTGGTGAGGTGTAAACTAAGGATGTGGAGGTATACCTTCATTAAAGGACTACAGTTCTTGCCGTAAAAAAGGTCAAAGCCAACACTTCATCAGTCTGACTTTCTATACTTCCATTTCCCCATCCTATCTTTGACACCAAGTCCCTTTGTCCCCATTGCATTTTTCAAAACGACTCATGAATATATGCTTTAACCTTTAAAAAATACTTTGTTTTAAAACAGCTCGGCTACTTTTCTCGAACAGGAGTTTAAAGGGAATGTTAGGGACTATTTTCAGACGCGGATTGATACATATGTGTGTGAGTAGCTGTGTAATTGACATCCACAGTTTCTACGTTCATCATCACAAAGGAGAATTAAGTCTTTGAAAAACAATGGCGCTTTATGGCACAGAGGTATAAGCTGTTTCAGGCTCTGGATACACTTGCTATTAGAATAAATTCAGTTTTGTTATTCATGGGATTTGTAGACATTTGCCAATTGTAGTGTTTCAAATTCCAGCCGGGATGTCGTTTTACACATTATAACTACATCCCTGGACACAGTGGCATTTCCTCAGGATTTTTAAATCACCTGTCCACTTATTTAAGATTGCACGACTTGAAGCAATGCTCAAAACTGGTTAAGACCTAGACAGATGTGCACTACAAAAATTGTAAATCTTGCCAAGTATATTCGTCTAATTTCTAGTCAGAGTATATCTTTACACTTGATATAAGGCCAGATAACTTAAAGGTCACCTATCATGCTATTTTTAGGCAATAGCATAGGTCTCAGATATATACAAATATAAAAAACATGTCTAAGTATTTTGCTAAAAACACCAAACAGATCAGCCATTCTAGCCATGTCTCATATCCCTCTATTTCACTTCCTGTTTCAAAAGTGCTGATTTTAAGTATAAAGCTTTAAAAAAAATAAGAATTGATAACAAATAAAAAGGGAGCGGGCTGAGCTCACGCGGGACCCGGCAGCTATGTCTAAACTAAATGCTGCCGTGATGAAACGCCATATCATGGATTATCAAGGATTCTCTCTGAAACAGTTTGGAGCTCAAAGGCTTTCTCTCTTGCCGGTTATACCACAAGGTGAGTTCCTTTTTACTTCCTGCTTCTTCACACACATGCTCTCCAGTACAGGTTAGCTCTGAGTGTTAGCGATGCTAATGTAAACACAGACCATATTACGTCCAAAACAGTCGGGCGTTGTATCTGATAGCAATGTTTCTGATTGGGCCGTGGGTCCACATTTCAGATATTACGTCATATCGGACACACATCTGGATCAGCTCCGTTGTTCCCCCGTTTTTAGAGATTTGGGTACGGAGGAAAAGAGAGAGGGTTTTATTTTCTGACGCTGCGTGAGTTCCCCAACACACCGGGGACACATATTTATGTATAAAAGACGTCAAAAAGTGCATTTTGCATGATAGGTCCCCTTTAAGAAGGAACAAGGCACGGAAATGTAGGGTCTTGTTTTTAGACAAAGACTCTACTTTCAGTTGTATTTCAGATTAAACGTTTTATTTTACATTTTTATTTGAAAATCACCGACTAACATCACAAAGCAGAACACTTTTGAGCATTTGTGGCTAACTTGGTCACACATTTCCTGATTCTGGTCAAATATAGTTCAAAATAAGTTAAATAAATATCCCATCCTATTTCAGGAAATCTTACCAAGCAAATGTTCACTTGCTCTATTGGCAGATTAGTTTGACTTAATGCAAGCGAGAACACCTTGTTTTCATGATTTGTTTACTTGTTTTTGGAGCAGCATTTTGTCTGGGAATATTGCCCCCTGATACCTTCCAGTGTAAACATCTCCGAGCTTGCAAATCAGCAAAAGCCTGCCCGTAAAAAGCTAATCCCTGCTCCTCCTCCTCCGACACATGCACGGGGAGAAAAGAGTGGTTGACATACTCCTGTGTTTTCTCCCAGCATCCTCGGGGGTTTATCATTCCTGCGCTCATTCTATTATCCCCTGCACACCGGTGGCTGTCGTCGCGAACGAGACGTCTTGTCAGGGTCGCAGAACAAAGAGAGAGCATGTCGAGCAGCAGATTAGACCGGAGAGGAAGTGTGGGGCTTCGGGGAGAGGTATCAAGGAAAAAGGATGCAGGAGAGGATGAACGAAAGGAGGGAGAAAACAGAACTTGTTGTGCCTTTTCACAGCTATGATGATTCCCCCCGCACCTGATTTACAAAACCTCCTTTGTTCTTCTTCTCCAAACATTTATACGTTGCATAGAAAACCCCGAGAGGGATAGTCTGATTTTAATTCTGTCTCTGCAGTGGAGGCTGCTTGCTTTGATTTGTGCTCCACAAGGGGACAATGTGCACAGCAAGAAGATGTACTGGCCTATAACAACGAAGTAAAAGGTTTTTTAAATGGGCAATTGATGTCTTGGGTTAAGAAAAATACATCTGCCTCACCTTAAATGTCTACTTCTTTCTTATTGTTATTCTTATTACCTAAATATTCTCCAAAAACAAGAATATTTAGGGCATACTTAAGCTTTTGTACCATTTCAGGTTGCAACTAAAGATTACATTTCCCATCAATTCATTCTCAATCTGCGTGCGTGTCCCATTTCTCTCCATTATGTCTTTCTAGATTGTTCTATGAATTCATCTGATTAATCTACCATTTATTTTCTCTATTAATTATTCCAAGGTCAATTGTAACCAGAAAGGAGGCGTAGTCAGTGAATGTCACACTACTCTACCACAGCGAATCCATAGAAACATTAGCTTATTCATCTTTGTTTCACTCCATGGAAAATGTCCTTCAAATGCTGAACCAATACAAAGTGTATTTTTTAAGTTATTATGGAACCTGATACTTTGAATTTAAATAGTACACTTTGTATTAGAGGTTTTAATCTGAATTTGAAACAGGATTATTGGGGTTCTTTCGAGCTTTTGAGGTTTACAAGACCAAGTTACAAAGCTATTATCTTCAACATATTGTTCATAGTGTCGTCTGCAGGTAGGTTTTGAAGGGGTGTTTCTTGTAGTCTATTAATTACACACTCATGCAAGCATACTATGTTTGAACTGAGCACTCTTAGTTGCTGTTTTTGGACTATAATATGTACAAACAAATATGAAATGAATGCCTTTTTTCAAGCATATTTATCTTGGAAATGTGTCCCAATGGCAACGCTGTTACCTTGAAAGGCTTGAAATCTCCTGCAGACAAAGGGCGTATCTTGTGTTTAACCACAGCAGATTAGACCTTACAATCTGCATGCAACACACACACACACACACACACACACACACACACACACACACACACACACACACACACACACACACACACACACACACACACCACACACACACACACACACACACACACACACACACACACACACACACACACACACACACACACACACACACACACACACACACACACACACACACGTGACACACATCATCTCACAATGCATCCAAAAAGCTATAACGCGCAGACAAGCGCTCGGCAACCCCCAGATCCCACGCTTCATTACCCGTCCAGCCATCCCTGACTGGAGTAAATCGATGCAGGATAATAGCCAGCGTCTCACCCCTCCATCACTCCCTCTCTCCCTCCTCTCTCCATCCCTCAACCCTTCATACCACAACTCACCCATTCGTGTCCATGTTTCTCCATCCACTCATTCTCCTCTCTCAGGTCTTCTGGTCAGCTTTCTGTCCCCAGAGTCAGAACTAAACATGGAGAAGCAGCGTCCCCTAGTATACTGTTTTTCATCAATATATTACAGGTCTCAGATATATACAAAACATGTCTCTGATTGGCTGAACACCAAACAGATCATAGCAGCATTACCCATAATCCCCTCTGTTTCAGCCCTGTTTCCAAAGTGCTGATTCTCTGTCTGTTACTTTAGATGAAAATAAGGAGCCCCTCCCCACGCCCCTCTGAGAGAGGTTTGGTTACAAAGAACTCAATGGTGCTCTAGGAGGAGATTCAGGTGATAAGGGGGGGGGGGGGAGGTTACCTTGGTTGGTGATTGGCTAATGGTTACACAAGACAAAACATCGTTATGACATCATAAAGTGGCCAAAATCTGATCAGCTCATTTTCAGACAGGTTTTTATAGAAATGGATCAAAAAGAGAGAGAATCTTTGTTCCTGAAACTTTCAGAGTCTCTTTCCACAGAGGGGACACATGTTGATGTAGAAGAGACATGAAGAAGAGGGGACACATGTTGATGTAGAAGAGACATGAAGAAGAGGGGGACACATGTTGATGAAGAAGAGACATGAAGAAGAGGGGACACATGTTGATGTAGAAGAGACATGAAGAAGAGGGGACACATGTTGATGTAGAAGAGACATGAAGAAGAGGGGACACATGTTGATGTAGAAGAGACATGAAGAAGAGGGGACACATGTTGATGTAGAAGAGACATGAAGAAGAGGGGACACATGTTGACGTAGAAGAGACATGAAGAAGAGGGACACATGTTGATGTAGAAGAGACATGAAGAAGAGGGGACACATGTTGATGTAGAAGAGACATGAAGAAGAGGGGACACATGTTGATGTAGAAGAGACATGAAGAAGAGGGGACACATGTTGATGTAGAAGAGACATGAAGAAGAGGGGACACATGTTGATGTAGAAGAGACATGAAGAAGAGGGGACACATGTTGATGTAGAAGAGACATGAAGAAGAGGGGACACATGTTGATGTAGAAGAGACAGGAAAAAGTGGATTTTGCATAATAGGTGACCTTTAATGCTCTTAATGTCTTTCATTTGTGTAAAGCACTTTGAATTGCCTCGTGTTGAAAGGTGCTTATATAAATAAACGTGCCTTGCCTATATTTCTTCCATCAAAACCTCCCATCTCCCCCTCGTCTGTTTTCATCCCTGCTGTGGATCACTCCTCTTATCAGCTGTGATGCCACGGTCCGATATAACACGTCTGTTGTGTTCACTGACAGCGTGGTGGCGCAGCGCTGACATTAACGGGGATAATAAGCTCATTCTGCGTCACTGTCGTCCGTCTGGGCCGCTTCCTATCATTTAGGTGCTCTGGATTCTGGGGGGAAGTGACTCTAAACTGCTTCTAACCCCTCCTGTTGTGTTCGTTTCTCCCCCCTTCACTTTGGTTGCGGTCAAATTCAAGTTTTAACTGCTCTTACATTAACGCAAAAAAACATTAATCATCACCACATGTTATTTAACAACTCTTTAATCTGTAAACAATGTCTCAGACTACTGGTTTACATGAATGACTTCAGTGAATATACACTGAACAATCATGTATTCCCAAATCAACATGGTTGTCTATGTGTGTGTGTGTGTGTGTGTGTGTGTGTGGGTGGGTGTGTGTGTGTGTGTGTGTGTGTGGTGTGTGTGTGTGTGTGTGTGTGTGTGTGGTGTGTGTGTGTGTGTGTGTGTGTGTGTGTGTGTGTGTGGCCTAGCATTACTATACTTGTGGGGACCTAAATCTGTTTACACAGTCACGTGTGGGGACTCGCCTCCCTTATGGGGACAAAATGGAGGTCCCCATGAGGGGAATCATTCATTTTAGGGTGAAGACTTGATAAGGTTAAGGGTAAGGGTTAGGCATGTGTTGGTTAGGGTTAAGGTTAGGATTAGGGTAAGGGTAAGGTTAAGGGTTAGGGTTAGGCATGTGTTGGTTATGGTTAAGGTTAGGATTAGGGTAAGGGTAAGGTTAAGGGTTAGGGTTAGGCATGTGTTGGTTATGGTTAAGGTTAGGATTAGGGTAAGGGTAAGGTTAAGGGTTAGGGTTAGGCATGTGTTGGTTATGGTTAAGGTTAGGATAAGTCTCCAGGAAATGCATGTAAGTCAATGTAATGTCCCCTGAAGTGATGTATACATGGTATGTGTGTGTGTGTGTGTGTGTGTGTGTGTGTGTGTGTGTGTGTGTGTGTGTGTGGGTGTGTGTGTGTACTATCTGATGGATGAACATAATCAAGGGGTTAACTATTTTTGATTTGATTTATTTAGAACGTGTCAAACAATAATACACAACAATTATAATAATACTGAAATGAAACATGAGAATTATGATAATGTACAAACTTACTTATTGAAGTAAAATATGATTGACTTACAAATGATATATAAACAAATGATCTACCTAATTGCACATCTGAAAAGGGGTGGGAAGAAGTTTACTCTTATCTAATCCCACCCCTTCTCCCAAAAACTAAATTATTAACACCTATTTTTACCCATTCATTACCTACTTTTGACCAGGTGTTGGAAAGTTGACTAAAACTTGCGGTGATCAACAGTTTTATATGTCCAAATGCCTCGTGTGGAGGATATCATAAGGTCTTGAAGCGATCAAATGTAAAACACAATATTTAGGATTGATGAAAGTAGTAAATTGGTCAGATTCGACACGAATACGATTCCTGTTGTCGCCTTACATTCAAGCAGAGAAACACTTTGTAATGGCGACATTACCTTCATTTAACAAACGTAATTGTTACCAAGAGGTATAACGGTCAAAGTTTCACAATTCTTCAAACTCGCCTTGGAGATAATTTACTGTGGTTAATGGCCCACTGCAGGCTTGCTGCATACAATTAAAGTCATCCATTATCTCTAAAAACAACAAAACAGCCTGTCAGGTTCGCTTTGTTCACATTCATGAGGCTAAAGTGTTTGGACTAAACACTATTAGTTGCTGTTTTTGCACAATGATATGGGTACACAGGGAGGCAGGGGCTCAGTGGGTACTAGTGTGCTGGACTTCGAAATCAGGGGGTAGCAAGTTTGAATCCCATTGCAATCAGCATGTCTTTGTGTCCCTGCAAGACACTTCACCCCAAATTGCTCCTGTGGGGATTGTCCACAGCACTTTGGATAAAGCGTCTAACAAGTGACATGTATGTGACAAATGAATGGAGGACACCTTACTTCTTCCTTCTCTCTGTCTGTACCTGTGTACTCTCATGTTCCGAATAACCCAGCTTCCCCAAATCTCTTTCTTGTGTCCATATATACGCCGGGATCCGGAGTCGAGGCTAATCCTGTTGCTGTGGTCGTGTGTCCTGGATCCTGCATCCTAAGTCCTGCATCCTGAGTCCTGCATCCTGAGTCCTGGACTACGAGTCGTGGCTGAACCAGTCTCTGTGGTCCTGCCTGACTCTCACCATACTACTTCCCTGATGGCTCCCACAGGATTGTTGACATCCTCGTGGATTCATCTTCTTATTACAGACACATGCATTTCCTAACATTTGGACTATATGCTGTCAAATGTATTATCTCTTCGATTTACACACGGCATCTATTGCTCGTCTGTCCGTCCTGGGAGAGGGATCCCTCCTCTGTTGCTCTCCCTGAGGTTTCTCCCATGTTCCCCTTTAGTTTTTCCTTGTACGATGTGAGGGTCTAAGGGTCTTTTCATGCATATTTATCTCTGAGATGTGTTTTAATCGCCCAATTGCAATGTTCTTACCTTAAAAGGCTCTCCCAAATATGATGTGACAGCAGTATTACAGATGCATGAACTATAACAACATGTACAAGTGCTCACATCATGTCTACATCACAGCAGGGAAGCAACAACTTGACTTCTCTCAGTCAGTCAATCTGAGATACTCAAAAACGCTGAATTATTGATCAATCAGGTTTTTAAACACGATCTTGATTTGTGGTTTGCAAGATTTTCCGGGGTACTAAGCAATGACGGTGGTTTGAAAGGAGGAGAATGCATGAAATATTCAGACGAGCTGTGATGAGGTGAGAGAGGAAGAAATTGGATTTACTCACGACTGTTTCCACTCGGACTTTAATACAGCTACACCATTGTTTGGCTTCCATGGTAGCGCGTCTCTTTAGCTCTTTAGTAGCGCGCGCAACTGAAAGTCTGAGAGGGTGAGGAAGATAAGTCACAGAAAACTGAACAAGAATCGACAAAACTCCCCGCAACACAGGTCCAGCCCACACATATGCTCCATCAAGACAGTGCACTTACAACTACAATAAGCATGTTAAGCTAATACAGCACCGGCGATCCACTAGCACCCCCCCCCCCCCCCCGCGGTGGTTTTGAAATGCTCCCGATTTCTGAGGTCTCAAGGTTGGCAAGTATGACTGTGCATCTATAGAGAATACATAGATCACCCTATAGAAAATATGTTAAGTCAACGTCAGTCTGGAGTTATTAATGCCCTTTGCTTTGTAATTATATTGCGGTGGGAATATAGATAGTTATGCAGGTTTTTCCTCATCCTTTCCCACTCCATCTTAATTCAGTCAGTCTGAAGGCCCATTTGTTCAATGTGCCATATCCGCATTACAGAACATTAGCTTCATTTTGTTTTCCTTTCTTAAAGCGGACAATTGATCTTGTTTTGCAGGTAAAGCACAGACTAATTACACTAACACTGGCTCTGTCTTATTCAAATGTCGAAGCTAACCTCGATGACGGCAAACACCAGGACCCAAAAATGCAAAATGTTCGCTCTCTTTTAGCTCTGTATTTGTTCTCCTCCAACAATCGGCATAAATATGTAACGCTACAGTTGCTTAAAGGTCACCTATCATGCTATTTTTAGGCAATAGCATAGGTCTCAGATATATAAAAAAATATATTAAACATATCTATGAAGTGTTTTGCTCAAAATACCAAACAGATCAGCCATTCTAGCCATGCCTCATCTCCCTCTATTTCACTTCCTGTTTCAAAAGTGCTGATTTTATGTATAAAGCTTTAAAAAAAAAAATAAGAATTGATAAAAAAAAGGCGTCTGAGCTCATGCGGGACCCGGCAGCTACCGTCTAAACTAAATGCTGCCGTGATGAAACGCCATATCATGGATTATCAAGGATCTGAAACAGTTTGGAGCTCAAAGGCTTTCTCTCTTGCCGGTTATACCACAAGGTGAGTTCCTTTTTACTTCCTGCTTCTTCACACACATGCTCTCCAGTACAGGTTAGCTCTGAGTGTTAGCGATGCTAATGTAAACACCGACCATATTGCGTCCAAAACAGTCGTGCATTGTTTCTGATAGCAACGTTTCTGATTGGGCCGTGGGTCCACATTTCAGATATTACGTCATATCGGACGCAAATCTGGATCAGCTCCGTTGTTCCCCCGTTTTTAGAGATTTGGGTACGGAGGAAAAGAGAGAGGGTTTTATTTTCTGACGCTGCGTGAGTTCCCTGACGCACCGGGGACACATGTTTATGAATAAAAGACATCAAAAAGTGCATTTTGCATGATAGGTCCCCTTTAAATGCTCCACTATGTTCACCAGCTGGTTTAACAACTGTTAGATTTTCCACAATCAGTTGTATTATTGATTAAATCTGATTTCATGAAGGTGTATTTTCCAGAAATGGTTGTTTTTCACTGGTTTCTCAACACCTTTTACGTTATTTTAACTACTGGAAATATAGTTACTGTTACAGGCTGATGAGGACAGTTAATTGGACTTAATAATTACACTTCATATGACCTGAACATCAACTTGTTCAAATCTAGTGAACATTGTGATTTGTAAAAGTGGACTTCTATATAAACCGGATGATTGGCAGATGATTTATATTATAAATAATGCAACATTTGGTTGAACTGTGTTAGACAGATTGTGCCTAAATCAATAGAAATGTTTATAGTAAATATACTGACATAACCTGTACCCAAAGCATCTGTTCATAGAACAAGTACTGCGTCCGTACAGTATAATCATTTTAGTTGATCCTGTATGTAAGAATGGTTTCTACCAATCTGGAAAAAGCAAATAACCTGCAACACTTGTTTACTTGTGTACGGTGCTATAATCACTTTTATGCAATAAAGACGTCTTGTTGTAAATGTCGCCAACAGTTTTAATGGTCGCAATACTTTAATATGCTATTTATGTCACTTCTTAGTTTTACTTAAATTGCTGCTACTCATTCTTAAATCATGGTTGTGTCTTATTTGTCTTTACTTTTATTATTGCATGCCTTGTGTGACGACCCCTCCACACCACGTGGGGTGCCGTCTGGTTGTGGGTGTGCTTTGTGGGTGTTCACAGGTTCATGGCTGATGAGTCGCACCTGGAAAGGAAAAGGATATAGGAGGAGCCCAGCCGTTACGTCGCTCTCACTCCTTTGGGCACTCACTCCGGGCCAGCTTCGGGGACCTATTGCTGGTTCTCTTCACTTCATTGGTTATTGAGAATAAACAATTGTTATTTTCTTACTCTTCGTCTCGCCTCCCTGCTTTTTGTTGCAGCCCAGGAGCCGGGTTGTAACACTTGTTTTACCTGCTATGCCACTTTTGCTGTAATTTATAAAGGAATTTGGATACAACTCGGACTCAATGATGGATTTTAATAAAAGAGATATCAACAGTAGACATCATCTCCAACATTTCCCCATCAGTCCATCTTGTGTTGAGCGACAAACATGACCGCCTGGAGTGTGCAGAAACTCTCTACAGCTGGCAGCCATCAGCTATATATCACGTTAATATAACAGTGACACCGCTGCTGTCTGCTGGAGGAGAACACATCCAGTTTACAGTGGAAGTCTGTCAAGAAAAGCAGGTGGAAAAGTGACAGGAGCATTTTCTGGAAGCCAGATATGAGCTAACTCAACGCCCGAAGATATATTTAATTATTTATTTGGAATCTCTTGTCGGCTCTTGGGCCATTTTTCAAAACAAACAGACTAACGTGATGACACTGATGTCCACTTTTGCAGAATCGATGGCTCTCAGCTGTCGGAAGATTTAAAAGCAGACGCCTTCTTGTCAAGCCAGAAGCGAATAAACATGAAAAACTGTGTGAGGGTTTTTATTTCAAGAATCATTCTTTCTAATCGGACCGAATTATGCCGTGGAGAAGGGTGTGTGGACCAGAACACATGACAAAACAACATCTAACTGCAGCAAGGGGAGGGAAGTACTCAGCTCTTGTACTTGAGTAAAAGTACTCAGCTCTTGTACTTGAGTAAAAGTACTCAGCTCTTGTACTTGAGTAAAAATACTCAGCTCTTGTACTTGAGTAAAGTACTCAGCTCTTGTACTTGAGTAAAGTACTCAGCTCTTGTACTTGAGTAAAGTACTCAGCTCTTGTACTTGAGTAAAAGTACTCAGATCTTGTACTTGAGTAAAAGTACTCAGCTCTTGTACTTGAGTAAAAGTTACTCAGCTCTTGTACTTGAGTAAAAGTACTCAGCTCTTGTACTTGAGTAAAAGTACTCAGCTCTTGTACTTGAGTAAAAATACTCAGCTCTTGTACTTGAGTAAAGTAGTCTACTGAGTAAAAGTAGAAGTACTCAGATTCTTGTACTTGAGTAAAAGTAGAAGTACTCAGATCTTGTACTTGAGTAAAAGTAGAAGTACTCATATCTTGTACTTGAGTAAAGTAGAAGTACTCAGATCTTGTACTTGAGTAAAAGTAGAAGTACTCAGATCTTGTACTTGAGTAAAAGTAGAAGTACTCAGATCTTGTACTTGAGTAAAAGGAGAAGTACTCAAGTCTTGTACTTGAGTAAAAGTAGAAGTACTCAGATATTGTTCTTGAGTAAAAGTAGAAGTACTCAGATCTTGTACTTGAGTGAAAGCAGAAGTACTCAGATCTTGTACTTGAGTAAAAGTAGAAGTACTCAGATCTTGTACTTGAGTAAAAGGAGAAGTACTCAGGTCTTGTACTTGAGTAAAAGTAGAAGTACTCAGATATTGTTCTTGAGTAAAAGTAGAAGTACTCAGATCTTGTACTTGAGTAAAAGTAGAAGTACCAGAGTGTAGGAATACTCTGTTACAGTAAAAGTCCTGCATTCAAAATGTTCCTCAAGTAAAAGTAGAAAAGTATTCTCATAAAAATATAGTGAAAGTAGCGACAGTGAAAGTAGTCATTGTGCAGATTGGTCCATTTCAGAATAATATATATGATATGTTTTATAATGATTGATCATGAAAGTGTTCTCAAAGCTGGTGAAGGTGCAGCTAGTTTGAAGTACTTTGTATACTGCAGGGTAGCTGGTGAATTTACTCCAGGTGGAACTCAAGTCTGATTAAACACTTGATTATATTTCACATCATTCATCCACATCTGTGAAGTAACTAAAGGTATTATATACATGTAGTGGAGGAAAAGTACACCATCTACCTCTGATTTGTATTGGAGTAGTACAAAGTAGCATAAATGTTAAATATTGTATCAAAATTGTACTCAAATACAGCACTTGAGTCAATCTACTTAGTTACAGAGTGACTGCAACTGTCATCACATCTGTGAAGTATCTAAAGGTGTTACATGTAGTGGTCTAAATCTACGTACTTACTTTGCACCACTGACTGCAACCGTCATTAACAACCCAGATATCCGACTTTAAAACAGAAACCCAAACTTAGCAAGTAGTGATCCACCTGCAGCGCTGAGGATCAAATATTCATGATCTCACGGTGCGGATCAGTCACCCTGATGCTAACAAGGGGGAGAAGAAGAAGAAGAAGCAGACGGAGGGAGAGGCGGAGAGGAAACACTGCGGCAACATCTGCTCTCTGCAGCACGGCCATTAAAGACAGGAGGAGGAGGAGGAGGAGGAGGAGGAGGAGGAGGAGGAGGAGGAGGAGGAGGAGGAGGAGGAGGAGGAGGAATGAATGTCCAAAATCCCCACCATGCCTTCACCTTCCTGCAGATGCACCATCTCTTATTTTCAACCACATTAAAAAACTGAAATGTTGACTTTAAATAATGTATCATGTCAAAAGATTTCACATAACTGTATTGAGTTAGTTAAAAGCAATAATATTGATGATGTAAATACTATTTAGTGCCCTCAAATTAGGGCTGTGCAATTAATCGTATTTTAATCGCAATTACGATCTTGGCCTGCCACAATTACGAAAACAACATAATCGAAAGAAATTATTATTTTGCTTTGCTAGGTTGTGACAGTGCACTACAACATATTTGATCTAATTAATTTTAGTCTAATTTATTTATCATATTTATATATGTTTAGTAGCTTGTGGAAGTGCGCTCCAAAATATTTGAGGATCTTGTTTATTGGTATTTATTATTTGGATATTATTTATTTAAATTTATAATTTATTTAATTTATTGTTGTATTGGTTTTTCAGTTGAATTATACGTTCAGGGTAATCAACAGTTAAAAAGATACTGTTCAATTTATTATTTATTTTAAAGTTCAATAAATGGATGTTTTCAAAGTCAATGAATAATCGTATTTAATAATCGTGATATCAATTATTGACCAAAATAATCGTGATTATGATTTGTGTCATAATCGAGCAGCCCTACCTCAAATAGTCTCAAATAAATGCAACGTTTTCTGAACCAAACACAGTACTATGTAGGAAATGATGTGGACCTTTACAAAGATACAATATCTGTCCTCCATTTTAAAATATTGGGTATGGATAAAACACATTGTTGGCTTTGGTGACAATAAGAACAATTCTTCTTATCCGTTGAATATCTTTTTATTCTTAATTGGTACATTTTCTCATGTGATAGCAATGATGCAATGGGTAGAAAGTTAACACTTAAGAGATAGAGACAGAGTGGGAGGAGGAGGAGGAGGAGGAGGAGGAGGAAGAGCATCCACACCACCCCAGCCCTCCACCCCCTTACAACTTTTCTTTGGGGGCTTCTTATAAACCAACCATCTATCTCCATTATGCCCCTGAAATTGCTATTTGTCGCTTTGCGGGGAAGAAATAATCAATATGTCTTGTGGGGGCAGCGAGCGCATTAGAGGAAGCAAATTGATGTCTCTCGCCCCAGCGCTCCTCACCAGCTCACTGCAGCACACTGATGGGAAGCCAGACAGGGGGTGGGTGTGTGTACGGTGTGTGTGTGTGTGTGTGTGTGTGAATGAATGAGCGAGTGGTCAGGCTATTGGGAATTTGTTAATGCAAAGTGAATGCCAGTGTTTGTGGCTGTGTGTTGGTGTGATTATGTGCACACACCAGCTTCCATTGTGTTTGTGTCAACGTGTGTGTGTGTGTGTGTGTGTGTCCAGAGCCTTATCTCTCGCAGCCATCCGGTTTTAGGTCTTCGGGCTGTCAGAGGCAGATAGCCCTGTCACTACCGCAGCATCCTCCTTTTTCCCCGAGAGCCTTGAAGGCCTCCTATACCGACTGACACTCGGTGGAAAATCCCCGCCTGATAACTGTGTTGCAGACGGACGTGACCGAACCAGAAAGTCTATCTCCTCCTCCTCCTCCTCCTCCTCTGCCCGGGCTTTTTTTATTTCATTACACTTCTCTATCGTTCTCCATCACACGCCGAGAGGAAGTAAACATCCTTTTTCTTGATTTCCAAAGCATCTGTTTCTCAACCCGACAACTGCAAATAGCTTAATCTGTTGTCTGGGTTGTTGCTGCCTTGACCCTTTTCACTATTAAAAGGAATTCATGGCACGCAAATGCACAAAACTCAAAAGGTGGATCCAGCAGGAGAGCTTTTGCATTTGCTCTCTGGAATACAAATAAAAGCAACCTATTTGAATAAATGCCTCCAAACTGCTGCATGTGTTATTTGTTTTAGTACTTTCTCTTCGTCCCTTCAGAACAAACCTTCCTCTTATATCATTTGGGCGTCTAAATTGGTACCGAGAAGTATTTCCGAGATGTGGGATCCAGCTTTTATCAGTAAAAACGTCTGTAAGTAAGCAACTGTAAGTCCATACTGCTGATATGTTGAACTTGGTTTGTTATTAATTTGACTGTTATTCAATGCACGGATGTTTTCACTTTTACATTACATTGCATTTAGCTGACGCTTTTATCCAAAGCGACTTACAATAAGTGCGTTCGACCAACAAAATACAAACTTGAAGAAAACAGAATCATATAAGTACATCAGGCTTCATAGAGCCAAACATTTCAAGTGCTGCTCAACTGGCTTTAGATAAGCCAGTCCTTTATTAGTATATAAGTGCTTTGTTAGTAATTCTATCGCTCGAAGTGGAGTCGAAAGAGATGAGTTTTCAGTCTGCGCCGGAAGGTGTGCAAGCTATCTGCTGTCCTGATGTCAATGGGGAGCTCATTCCACCATTTTGGAGCCAGGACAGCAAACCCACGTGTTTTTGCTGATAGGAACTTGGGTCCCCCTCGCAGTGAGGGTGCAGCGAGCCGTTTGGCTGATGCAGAGCGGAGTGCACGTGCTGGGGTGTACGGTTTAACCATGTCCTGGATGTAGGAAGGGCCAGATCCATTCGCAGCATGGTACGCAAGTACCATTGTCTTGAAATGGATTCTAGCAGTTACCGGAAGCCAGTGCCACTTCATTGTTGTATGTCTGCGGTTTATTGTTTTAGCATTTGACAAACAATTTGTACTTGTCTTTACCCCATAAAATATCATTTGAACATTTTGTTTTGTGTATTCTCGATCGAAGGACTCAAACAATTAACCTAAGGATCAATTAACACAAGCATCTACATTCCCAAATGTGATTATACATTGACATTTGTAAGGTTGTTGTTTGGACAAGAGCTTGTGAGTGTTCTTTTTTTTTACAATTTCCAGATTTTTTTTAGATTCTACTTGATTAAAAGATTGCACAACAAGGTAAATTAACTTGCTTTGGCTTATCTGACACTTTCATTTCTATCAAACAACCTTCCTCGGCATATTGAGCTGGTGCTGTCCAAATAACTAGTTAAAATAATGAAAATAATGATTAGTAAAATACTGTAAAATATAATTATTTGTAGCTCTAAGTTGGTCCCTCTACTCGAATACTGTCAGTCCTGCACACCCTCAGATTTTTGCACATTTGTACACAAATATAATGTATATATATATGTATATATATATATATATATATAATTAATATCTGCACAGATTTCCATTTTCCTTCCAATACTGCACATATTTTATTCTGTCAATGTTTTATAATAGTTTAATTTTGTGGTCCTGTATGCACCAAATACACCAGGGCAAATTCCTCGTATGTGCTCTAACCTTCTTGGCAATAAACCTGTTTCTCATTCTGATTCTCTCCACATATCAATTTATTTCCGAGTGGCTCAGAGAGTGACAACACGTGAAGGGTTTAAGACGTTTAAGACGCTCGCTGCTCTTTAGAGAAACACCGTCAATGCAAATCTGACACCGTGGAGCAGCCGCAGAATACCATCACTGTCACTGCGTTATGATAGGAGAAATGAATATGTAAATAGTGTGACTGATACTGTGAGAGTCAGAGAATAAATTCATCCTGCTGTCATCCACAAACACACACACGCACAGAATCAATCTGAGCTCAGATGGCTGTGTCTCGTTTCAGACGCCGGACGGGGGGGCGTCACAACAGGATCCTCCATTATCCATGTATTCTCTGCAGAGGGCATTAGGGCCCTGTCAATCCTCATCTACCCACACGGCACTAAAGCCACGGCCACACAAACATTTGCCATTGGAGGATTTTAGCATACAATAAGTATATAAATCTCCTGTTCTGTGCTACGTGTGCGAAAGGGAAACTCTGGGCAATATTCGGACTTGGTTCCCAAAGAAAGACCTCATGAAAAGTCAAAATGTCTTCTCTAAAAAGTGCCTTTCCCCCCTCACATCCATAAGCAATTACCCTTATCTGCATGTCTTAGAACTGCCGGAGAAAACCAGTAGCACCAGGAGGAAAACCTCCACACAGGAAGTTATTGAAAGGAGAGTCCAAAGAGAAGCACTACATCTAGAGGAAGCAGTGTGTGACTGATAGGTGAACTCCAATAAAGAGACACAAGGTATCTCAACAAAGAAAAAAACGCTGGATGTTTCCGAGTCTAATGTTCCCAAAAATGCACCTGACATTTTCTCATTCCAAAAGTAAATTCATCATCTCTTTTAACATCTGTATGCCACTTTGGATGTTATCAGCCAATAGCATGGGTGTTATCAGCTGCTATCAGCCCCATATGCCCCTTTCACACCAGCGCTTTTTCAGCTCCGGCTCGGAGCTGGAGCTGAAAAGCGCCGGTTTTTCCTGGTCACACCGCAGCGGCGCCGGCTCTTAGCTCCGGAATCGGGTTCACTTCCAGCTCCAAAAAATTGTCGGTCTAGAGGCAAGAGCTTCGGAGCTAAGAGGTGGCGTCGCTTACGTCTCTCTGACGTCGAGGCGTGCAGGAAACTACACCCACCTCCCCTGAACATGGGTCGACTGTCATGCCTGCCTACAAGCAGTAGTGCTTATAAACACACTTTATAAAGTCAGGCAACACTAACCAGGCTTCGTGTGATTGTTTATTTGTACCTTACTTTGACCATCCGTTCACTGTTATTGATCATTGTGGAGAGAGGCAGACGTGTTGTTTTGTATTATAGCAGCTATCGGATGGAATCAATACATGGGCTGCACAGGTTGTCGTCCGACTATCACAAGTAGAATCATAATAAAAATACACCGGTAAAATGTGCCTGTAGAAAACGGTTTATGCCACAATAGGATAGCAATAGCAAGTAGTCAGTTTAGCTTCGGTTGCTATGCTAACATCACCCATTTTATACCAGCGTTATACAACGCTGTTATTTCATAACAGCGTTGTGATACCAAACAGCATCAATTCAGAATGACACACATTCACTTAGGCTAAGGGGAACTGGGGATATGTATCAGCTGCTTGTGTGAGTCGGACAGTGAATACTTTAGAGCGGCCGCTGCAGTGTGAGCTAACCGGGAGCTAACGGAGGAGAATAAACTCCCGTGGAAGAGCAGCCAGCACTGCTGCGGTCGGTAAATGCTGCAGAAACACATTAATAAACAATGAACACGGCACCCTGGAGCAAAGTATAAGGTTGGAGAAGTCGTTATTCAATTTATTCTGGCTTCGTGTGATTAAAAGCAACACGATCATCGACCCGACGCAGTTCCCCGTTGTTGTTGTTGTGAGCGCCGTAATGCCGTTGGGGAGCAAATCAACGATGTAAACGGTGACGTCATGATGCAGCAGCGGCAACACCAGTCGGGTGCTGGGCGGTGTGAACAGAGCGGGAGCAGAAAAGGGAAACCGGAGCTGAACCAGAAAAGCTCTAGCTCGGAGCTAGAAAGGGAAAAGCGCTGGTGTGAAAGCCGCAATAGACGTGTGTTCTGCTATCAGTCTGACCATTGGCTTGTTGCCTGGGTAGAGAGTCCAGGCACGTCTAACACCACAGGAATGTAGTCTGGACTGTCATTGGGGGTCTCTTGCCTTTTATTTAATTTGTGGGATAATTGCGGTCAGGGTTCTTAGGTTATACAGCTCTGTATCGGCGTCTTGTTGATTGGCACCAAAGCATTTTCCTAGAAACTATTCTGTTTCAACTTTTGCTGCAGCACTTTATGTTTTTTTCTGAACACCTACAGTACAGTCCCCAACATAAGAGGCTAACTGCACAACACACAATACAATCAATAAGATGACCAGCGCTTTGGATACGTCTGATTTGGAAAGGAAGAAGCCAGGCCAGGTAACCTGAATCTCTGTAAAGACCCACCTGGGCCACATTGGTGGACAGTTGTGATGCCAATTGATTCTGGCATCACAACTGGTGACGTTTTATTTAAGTAAAAGCACTAATGCAACAACTTTACTCCAATACAAGTAAAATGCTGCATTCAAAACCTCATTGAAGTAAAAATATGAGTAGGTAAGTATCAAACTTAAAAGTAACCGTAATACTAAAACATGGCCTTTTGTGTGTGTTTTACTATAAACAATGGGGTACTTTACTATAATGTTTAATATATTTCAAAGTTTAGGTAGACTCTTGGTCTGAGAAGTAACTAATACCTGAAGCTGTATAAAACATTTAGTGCAGTTTAAAGTGCAATATTAGTCTCTCAGATGTAGCAGAGTAGAAGTAAAAGTAGTAGAACATGGAAATACTCAAGTAAAGTCACTTTATTCTGTTAGAGAACAGAATAAATGTGAAAACATAGACATCACCGGTAAAATATCTCACCATGTGTGGCCCGTCACTCTTTAAATCTGTTCCTATAATAACCGGTTTTGAAAGCACTCACGATCCCTGTCCTATATTTGTATCTGCAGGTGATGGGGTGGGGAACCTGCCTCCTGTTCAGAAACGATCCATCCCTCTCGTAAAAACTCAGCCCAGTGTTACACTGAAGTGTCGTGGAGAAATAATTCCACTACCAGCTGCATGGTGTGACAACCCGAACAATGTTTGCGGCGCCGCAGGTTAATTCATGGCATTTGATGGAAGCCGAGCGAAGGCTTGTGTCGCTGCTGCGAGCGGGAGAAACCATAGCAATTAGAAAGCTAGTGTGTGTGTGTGTGTGTGTGTGTGTGTGGTGTGTGTGTGTGTGTGTGTGTGTGTGTGTGTGTGTGTGTGTGTGTGTGTGTGTGTGTGTGTGTGTGTGTGTGTGTGTGTGTGTGTGTGTGTGTGTGTGTGTGTGGACTGGCTGCTGCATGCACCGCTGGGCAGAAATGAGAGTAGTAGGCAGGGCTTTAAAAGGAGACCGCAGACACGCCTCAGACTCCCATTGTGCCGCTCGCTAATCCATTTCCACCCTAACAAGCGGCTGCCTCCAAACCGTCTGCTCGGCTCTGGTGCAGATCCAGCTTTGTGACTTCCAGCAGCCATTTTAAGCTCTCTCTGGCAGCACTGCTGTGTTGAAACAAAGCCCTAATGTTTCAGCATTGAAGCGCTACCGTACTTGTTTGAATGCATGTGTTGTAAGTGGGGTTTACTGTGAGCGTGCACTGAGAACAATGAATGAATTGAATGTATTATGATACTATAGGATACAATATTTGTCCTCCATTTTTAAAGTAGATTAAATGCATCGGGCTGAGTCAGAAAATATTGAAAGATGGATTTACACATTGGTTGATATGGTGACTATAAGAACAATTCTTCTTATCCGTTAAATATCTTAATCCTTCTCTGGATGTTAACCTACCATTAGAAGAAGAACAGAATACGTTTTGGTTACTGAAAATACTGAGACATTGACTTTAAATAAATGTATTACGTGTATTGCTCTCAACTAACCAGTGGCGGTTCTAGACCAATTTGACTGGGGGGGCCACTGGGGGGCCAGTTATTTTCTGAGGGGGGCACAATAAATGCAGGACGAAAAAGAGAACTAGACAGTATGAAATAATTGCGTATAAGAAAACAATGCAATACAGTTATTGGTATTTGTTTCAGTACACTTATTTATTTCAGATAGATCTTATAGTTATTACTGTTAGCTTCAGCTTAAGTTATAGTGCAATGTTTGCACTCACACCATATTTATATAAAAATAAAGGCAATGAACAGTTACATCTCTACTTTACATAAGGGTGTCTGCACAATCTCACATTACAGCAACAAAATCCTGCGGTTTTTGGCAAACCGAGTACCAGAAAATATACATTTAAAAAAAAAAAAACTTTTCATTGTTAGGGGGGCCACAGGGGGGTCAGAGGTCAGTGTTAGGGGGCACTGGCCCCCCCCTGGCCCCCCCTAGAACCGCCCCATGCAACTAACCCAATACAGTTGTATGAAATATGTTGACATAACAGGACTGGCTTATCTAAAGCCAGTTGAGTAGCAGTTTGTATCTTCCTGGTCGAATGCACTTATTATAAGTCGCTTTGGATAAAAGCGTCAGCTAAATGTAATATAATGTAATAACACGTTTTATTAAAGTCAACGTTTCAGTTTTCTCAATGTATGTCGATTAATCGAACTGTTTTTTAGTCCTTTCATCAAAATAACTCGCTTTTAATACTAGTTGAACATAATATTTTGATATTTGTATGTGTTTTTAACTTTTTATGTCTCTAGTTATTGTGCTTTTTACCTCGTTTTTAATTATTGTTTTATTATTTTACTCCTATTGTGTTATTTCATATTTGTTCCCTGTACAGTACTTTGGTACACTGAGGTTGTTTTAAATGTGCTATTTAAATAAATAAAGATTGAGATTGAACATAAAGGAATGTAGAAGACAAAATTAGCGTCACATTGACAACATATTTAGCCTTAGATGTTGGCCTTAATGGTTTCTTTTTGTCCTCCCTTCTGGACAGCCTGTTGAATATTTCTGCAGATATTCATGCCCACAAACAAAAAGGGAAAAGTGCCCCCTTCCTTTGTTGTGTGCTAATAAAGCAGCCGCGACACCACAGAGAAATCAAAAGTGCATTTCCTCTATTGAGCTGAAACCGTGGAGCCACTTGAACAGCACTTATTGTCCTCGCATCCGAAAACATTACCCCAGGTGGAAAGAGCTGAGTGGAGGACAAATAAACAGATTTAATCAGAGCATCCGAAACCCCGTGTGCGTGTCTGCTTTAAATATATTGAAAGAAATAGAGGAGAATTTGGTTTCAAACTGAGGTTTAGAGGCGGTTTCCTTTGTCTTTTTTGACTTTGCCTGACTGCTCTTCTTATCCCACCTGTTATCAAAGTGACTTCCCTTTGGGTTTAACGCACCCACATAGACACCAAGTGTGATGAGATAAAATGAGATGGGAGGGAGGATGAAATATGATTTGAGGAAGCAGGTGACTCAGCAGGCAGAACTTGTTAGTGTTTGCTCCATCTCTTATCCATGTAATAACGTACAAGTACACAATATTCATAATAACCTCTATAAGGGGGATTTACGATCATGGGGATCATTAGTGTTTTTCTGAGGCCTCGCCAATTAGTGTGCTGGTTTGTGCTGCTTAATTGCTTTTTAAATAATGTATGAAAGTCAGTTAAAAGTATGACATTTATGTTACAGGCGCCGTAGTTAAATGTGGGCTAAACAAGAGTGTTAATGGTTTCTTCAAGCACCATTTGTAGCTGAAGAAAACTGCCACCATCGACATTGAAATTCCAATAAAATTGTACTTAAAGGTCACCTATTATGCAAAATCCTCTTCTTCATGTCTCTTCTACATCAACATGTCCCCTCTTCTTCATGTCTCTTCTACATCAACATGTGTCCCCTTTTCTTCATGTCTCTTCTACATCAACATGTGTCCCCTCTTCTTCATGTCTCTTCTACATCAACATGTGTCCCCTCTTCTTCATGTCTCCTCTACATCAACATGTGTCCCCTCTTCTTCATGTCTCTTCTACATCAACATGTGTCCCCTCTTCTTCATGTCTCCTCTACATCAACATGTGTCCCCTCTTCTCCATGTCTCTTCTACATCAATATGTGTCCCCTCTTCTTCATGTCTCCTCTACATCAGCATATGTCCCCTCTTCTCCATGTCTCTTCTACATCAACATGTGTCCCCTCTTCTTCATGTCTCTTCTACATCAACATGTGTCCCCTCTCTTCATGTCTTTCTACATCAACAGCTGTCCCCTCTTCTATTGTCTCTTCTGCATCACCATGTGTCCCCTCTTCTTCATGTCTCTTCTGCATCAAACATGTGTCCCCTCTTCTTCATGTCTCTTCTAACATCAACATGTGTCCCCTCTTCTCATGTCTCTTCTACATCAACATGTGTCCCCTCTTCTTCAATGTCTCTTCTACATCAACATGTGTCCCCTCTTCTTCATGTCTCTTCTACATCAACATGTGTCCCCTCTTCTTCATGTCTCTTCTACATCAACATGTGTCCCCTCTTCTTCATGTCTCTTCTACATCAACATGTGTCCCCTCTTCTTTCATGTCTCTCTACATCAACATGTGTCCCCTCTTCTTCATGTCTCTTCTACATCAACATGTGTCCCCTCTTCTTCATGTCTCTTTACATCAACATGTGTCCCCTCTTCTTCATGTCTCTTCTACATCAACATGTGTCCCCTCTGTGGAAAGAGACTCTGAAAGTTTCAGGAACAAAGATTCTCTCTCTTTTTGTCCTGATCCATTTCGATAAAAACCTGTCTGAAAATGAGCTGATCAGATTTTGGCCACTTTATGTCACCTGAATCTCCTCCTAGAGCACCATTGTGTTCTTTTTAAACCAATCATCTCACAGGGGGGCGTGGCCAGCAGCAGCACCATTAGCATCTAAAGCTACAGACAAAGAATCAGCACTTTGGAAACAGGGCTGAAACAGAGGGGATTATGGGATGCTGCAATTATCTGTTTGGTATTTGGAGCCAAACACTTCAGAGACATGTTTTGTATATATCTGAGAGCTATAATATATCGATGAAAAACAGTATAATAGGGGACCTTTAATGATTAAAACAAAGAGGCGTTTAAATACTTGCATAATGATTTTCTGGTTCGTTTTAAAATGATGTGACTCATATTCACACATGAAGTCATATTCAGGGACCGTTGGTGGATATTAAAGTGAAAGTAGGTTGAGTTTTAAACTGCATTTCCTGTGCTTTCATTAAAAGGAAATGCAAATACTCCTCTGCACACTGGGAGGAAGATGAGAGTTGGGGGAATTTATGAAGAAGATGTTAATGAAGTGTCAAATGCTCACAGAAGACCAATATAAGGTGTTAAGGAGAGGAAAGGTGTGTAGATAAAGCTTATAGTCGTTTAAAAGCTTCAGACTGCTTAAACTATTGTCAGTGACTGGTTGCAATGTGGCTTCAACCCTTAGATGCACGACTGACTGGACCCTACACTCTTCCATAAGTGGGTAAAAAAGGACCCGTATTAGAATAATATGTGTTTTTATGCCATTTTGGTTAAGAAAAATCACTTGTATAATATTTAGTATTATATTTTGGTTCACACTAGAAATATTTTATATGTAATTTTTCATTATTTATAATTTTAGACATTTTTTTTACATTTTGAGAAAAAACGAAATTCCATAGAAATGCATGCGGGTCATACAAAAACTACAATTTCTTAAAATCTAAAGCAAACATTTGAATGGCATGATATCCAAAACATGTTTTTTGAGGAATAGCTGGAATATAAAATGATAAAAAAATGTAATTACAAAGATACTCTAAGAAAACCACCTCACCGGGTCAAAAAAGACCCACTTATGGAAGCTTGGGGTAGTAGCCTAATACAAAAACTACAATTTCTTAAAATGTCAATTTAAAATGTGAATGGCATGATATCCAAAACATTTTCTACTCTAAGAAAACCACCTCACCCGGTCAAAAAAGACCCACTTGTGCATCTAAGGGTTAAAAGGGTTTTCCAATGTGAAAACATCCCTTAATTTTGTCCTTGTGAAACATTCATGTGCAAACCTTTAAAGCAACCGAATAAGTAACAAAATACTCAAGCAATATGGTGATATATCCACAACATATTTTTGCCCAGCTGCTCTGGTGTCAGTGTGTTTAAAGAGACTGCTTCTTGGCACAAAGGCCAGACACTGTGAATGTGAACAGAAAAGGCTTCCAGACACATCGATAACTGCTGGGCTGAGCTTAGCGGGGGGATTTATCGGTTTAATTCTCAAAATACACAAAGACTGCTGCACAAGTTCAAACAAGTGAAGGACGCTCCTCTCGTGTGTTTGTGTGTGTTCGCTCGTGTTCCAAATCCAATCTAGCATCTTATTCGACACGTACAGCAGAGCAAATATTAGCTCTACATATATTGGGAGACAATCTGCTGTCACCATACTGTTGTTGTTTTCCTGCAGAGCGTCAGTAAACAGAGCCGAGCAGAAACTGAATGTTGTGTGCCATCCCAGAGTAATCCCATTACTTCTGTGTAGTATCGCTTTAAATTCCGGCAATCTGTGTTCAGCTACGTTTATTTTTAATTGGACTGTCGTCGCTTCAGTTGTCCTCACATTGCTTATATTTAGCAGATATATGTTGATATAGAGAGAGACCATGTTTAGTGTTTAGTTCAGATCAGAACGTGGCAAGATGTTGGTTTCATTTAAAACAAAGAAAACATTTAACTACCTGAAAAATCATAATTTAAATCAACTTAACACTCCTATTGTCTTCATGTCCCCCCCCCTTACTTTGCTGTTCGCGGTCAAATTTGCCCGGTCCTGTTTTAAATGCTATCACATTAACACAAAAACCATTAATCATCACCAAATTTCATTTAACACCCTTTCAAACTGTACATATTGTATCAGACTACTGGTATACATGAAAAACTGCAATAAATATACAAGGAATAGACACTGAACATGTATTGCGTGTGCCAGGTGTGATCCATGTGGGGGGATGGGCACATAAGAGCAGGACATGTGTCAAATTGTTCTGTGTGTGTGTGTGTGTGTGTGTGTGTGTGTGTGTGTGTGTGTGTGTGTGTGTGTGTGTGTGTGTGTGTGTGTGTGTGTGTGTGTGTGTGTGTGCATGTGTGTGTTTGTAAGTGACAGGTGTGATTCACATGGGGGGGATTGGGCACATAAGGGGGACACACATCTAGAGTATGTGTGTGTGTGTGTTAGGGCTGAACGATATACCGTGTCATGGCGATAACCGCCGTATGCGCATGCGCGGTATTCACACCGCAGGGACATGCGGTTTTATTCATTTAAAAAAAAAAATGCTAACGCACTTTAGCACAGAATTCAAAATAAAGATACCCTTATTACTTATCGAAACTGCACATACAATATATCCGATTAAAGCTGAGACTCCACAGATTATTTAAGTATAGTATCTAAGCGATCCGATCTCGCAACAGGGGAAGCAAACAGAGACATCACAACACGTACCTTTTACGGAGCTTTTACGGGAGATCGTCTCACCGTAGCTGTCAATCTGATCAAAAGACGTGTTCAATGGCATTAAAACGAGAAAGAAAAAACGCGGCTGAATCGGTTGATCCATAGGTTGATAATGTATCTGTGGCTTTGAAGCAATTGTTTATAATCCATAATTCCATTTTTATGTAAAAATCGGAGCACAAAAGTTAGCTGCTAATGGTAGTCACCAGAGTGTAGGCCTATGCAGCTTCCGGTTTTGGCTACGCGTAACTCTCACTCCTTATTTGTTCATGTGCTGGTGTGTGTAGAACTTCCCCTGCATGCACAGCAAACCACACAATAATCACAATCATTCTTGATCAGATCACAGCAGGCCCCGCCCCGCTAGTTTGCAGACCATCAAAAAACACTGGTAAAAAATGAGCGAGGCACAGGAGGACAATACCGGAGAGAATGAAGATTTACTTCCAAGAAGAAAAGCAACATCTGCCATCTGGAACTATTTTGGCCTATGGAAAAAACCTATGGATTAACCGATTCAGCCGCGTTTTTTCTTTCTCGTTTTAATGCCATTGAACACGTCTTTTGATCAGATTGACAGCTATGGTGAGACATCTCCCCTAGAAGCTATGTAAAGGTACGTGTTGTGATGTCTGTGTTTGCTTCCCCTGTCCGAGTTCAGATCACTCAGTGATGATACTATATACCTAAATAATCTGTGGAACCTCAGCTTTAATCGGATATCTTGTAAGTGCAGCTACGATAAGTAATAAGGGTACTTTTATCTTGAGTTCTGTGCCAAAGTGCGTTAGCATTTTTCGCTCAGGGGTCATTTAGATGCTTCTTATGAGACTTGTGTTTTGTTTTGGTAAAAATGGTTTGTATCGTCAGTTAGCTGAGATTATTTCTGTTAATCTGGTATAACACATTAATAGGTTCTTAAATATTACGATCCCCTGAGACACAGTATCGTGAAAAAAAAGTAAATTACCCGCCGGGACTTTGGGGTTTAACAGGTTAAAAAAAACGCAATATATACCGCAGGGGGGGGGGAAAATCGCGGTGTCAGTTTTTTTCAATACCGTGCAGCCCTAGTGTGTGTGTGTGTGTGTGTGTGTGTGTGTGTGTGTGTGTGTGTGTGTGTGTGTGTGTGTGTGTGTGTGTGTGTGTGTGTGTGTGTGTGTGGTGTGTGTGTGTGTGTGTGTGTGTGTGTGTGTGTGTATGTGTGTGTGTTTGTGTGTGATCTGATCCGGATGGTTACTAATTCCTTTTCTTTATGGCGGTCATTTTTGACCGGGAACACCATGGGTGTTACAAAGTTGACTAAATCATCCAAAATGCAATGAAAATGGTGATCAGCCATTTTATATGTTCAAATGTCTACTGTGAAGGATATCATGAAGCCTTAATGCAATCGAATGTAAAACAAAAAAGTTATGATTGATGAAAGTAGTAAATCGGTCAGATTTGACCCGAAGACAACAGGATCGGGTTTAAGACGTTGTTCCTTGAGGCAATTAACATCCTCGAAAGCGCTGGAGACGCTGTAGTACATATGCCGGGCCTGTAAGTGGCGCTGTACTTCTGCCACAAAATACACCAAAAGCAGCGAAGAAGACCCCCGAGCATGGTCGCCATGGTTGCCCTTCTGTTTATACCCCGCGGTGGATTTAGCAACATGTAGTTCAAGTAATTCTCCATGTCCACTTGTTGCTGATGGTTGTGGTAGAGGAGCTGTAGATTTTGCACTAACATCTGTAGCATGGTGAGTAACAGTAGCTACTGACCATGCTACAGCAGTGAGCAGCAGAGGTGGGGAGAGGCGGGGAAATTATCGTATAGGGCAGTGATTCTCAAATGGGGGTACACGGACCCCTATGGGTACGTTGGGGGACTGCAGGGGGTACGTGAGACTTTAAAAAAAAAAAAGTTAAATAAATACCATGCATGATTACAAAAACAATCTTAGTACAATAAGTTAAATAGAAAACACAATTTTATATAAAATATTCCTATAACCACCAAGGGGGTCCTCATATAAACATGTCAAATGTGTGTATTGTATTTTATAGTTTTGCATAATATATAATTGTTTTCATTGGTTTGTTAAACATATATTACTTCAGTTTTTTTCGTTATGTTATTTTTTTTCGTGCATGAAGATGAAAATATCCTTAGTTTGTTGTAATGCATGCACGAAGGAGTTACAAAATCACACACTGAGGGAACATCACTATATTGTAATTATTTATATAGGCTTTTTTCGATCAAAAATGTCCGTGGTCGGTCAGGGGGTACTTGGCTGAGAAAATGTTTCAAAGGGGGTACATTACTGAAAAAAGTTTGAGAAGCACTGGTATAGGGCGTACACACGGAGTCGTTTGACCCCCAGAGCGTTCCGGTTGCAGATCTATCCACCTTGGGACCCGTTATGGTTTGCGGGGTCCGTTTGCGCGTTTCCGTTACGGCCTCGTGTGAATGAACGGGCTATACACGAGAGATACACAAGTTGCGGATACAACCGTTTGCGTTATCGTGTAAACAGCACATAGTCTCCATCAACGGTACAGTAGTCACAAAAAACTACTCTTTTCACATTAACACACATTAACACACACCAACACAGAACACACACACAGATATCTCGAAGGAGTTGCCTCTGTTGAACGGATGACTTTCTCTCGGTGAGAATGTGAAGCTTCTATCTGAGCGGAGGAGCTGACGTCTATTAGATCTATAAATCATGTTAGGTTAGGGGTGGGGGGGGGAGCTGGGTATTGGAGGAGGGCGGGGGGGGCGTGTGGGAGAGCTCAGGGTCGTAAATCTCATTACCTGAGACCGCTGCTGCCCCCCCCCTCAATCTCTCCCATTATCAGCTAACCTTGACCGCCGACGCAGACACTTACACTCAATCAGACTGCGGGGTGTGTGTGTGTGTGTGTGTGTGTGTGTGTGTGTGTGTTTTTACCTGTCATATTTACCTCATCCCCCTCAGTATTTTAAATGAGGCCCCAGGATTTATTTAAATTAATATATCAGTTTATTCTTGCTGCTGTCATCTTGTCATTGGCATTTTCCATCAAACTTGTCAGTCACTTATAAATGTGTACACACACACACACACACACACACACACACACACACACACACACACACACACACACACACACACACACACACACACACACACACACACACACACACACACACACACACACACACACACACACTCATTCTCAAAGTTGACTTTTAAAATGTTGAGTTTACCCTTTATGCAGGTAGACTTATCTATCCTTAAAACACAAAACAAATGAGAGCACCTTTAAAGGCCAGGGGTCCCTGATTGATAACTTTTCTAATCAGGAACAACCTATAAGCTGAACTTCAGGTAATGACTTGTTTATTTTTTCTGGCTGAAGCAGGAAAAATAACTCAGACTTGTGATGTGTGAAGTTTTTTCTGCGGGTAGTGAACAGATTGTTCCTGCACTCAGTTCTGGTTTGCTGAGTCACTCTGAGAGCTGCTGTGAAACGGCCAATAAACACACACCTGTAAGCACACCATGCTTCATTTAAGGGCTAATGATCTCCTTCTGAAACACACATCTGAGTCTGCGTTACATCCACGCTCTAACCACTTCCTGTCTGTCCGAGGAATGGAGCATAATATGAATGTTCTTATAGAAAATCATGCATTTAGTTAAAGGCTAAAAAAACATATTTAAATAATTTTTCTTCGTTTGACTTTTGATGACATTCAACATTATCGTTAGCCGTGCTTGTGGTGTGTTTTTATGGATGGAATTATTAGTCTGTCTGTATGTTTACACTGTTTGGCTCCGACATTAATATATATTACATAATGCCATGAAATGTTGAAACAGACATTTGTAGTTTTAAGAGAAATGCCTTGCCAAATATTGATCCTCTAACACAGTGGTTCCCAACCTGGGGGGTGCCTGGGAAGTGCGCCACATATAATTGTAACGCAATACATGATTGTCACTAAAAGCCTTGTCTCTACATCACAATAAAATATAAAAAATAATTGATTAATTAATTTGAATACAAATTCAAGTTAGTACTGTAGCTAATAAAGGCATAAAAAGACAGAAATGTATAATTCTTTCTATAGAAATGTTTCTTCTGCCCGTAAAGTGTCCAAACCAGGCTTTTCTGGATAAGCGCATTTTTAAAACATAGTCATTGTCCATGCCGGTTTCAGTTGAATTATTTGTCACAGTTGCTCCGATCAGATCGGTCTCCTCCATTTTGTAGATTATTTACGACTTTTGAATCCACATAAACACATCGGCAAAATCCGGCTTACTTTGAGCATGTGTTTTAAACAGTTTAATCCCTTTGTGAATTGTTTCCACTTGCGCCGTCCTTTAATTTCTTCATACAGCGGGAATCCAAATGAATGAATCCTGAGTCCAATAACCATCAAAGTCACTCCAATAGTGCTCCTTAATTACGCTTTAATCCTCCTTTAACAAAATACTTCACATTCATCCAGTTTGTGACAGTAGTTGTAGCATTTTTGAGACTTTTAAACTTTAATTGGCAACTAATACAAAATGAACATATTTGACCGAGATTTAATTGTAATACACGTTTCAAAATGATGCCGAAGTAACAACATACTGATACCGGTTAGTAAAAACCATGCAGGCGAAAACCTTTTAAAATGCGTGTTTTATGAATGGAGATTGGCTAAGCTAACGTTGTATATGCTCCGACCGTCCACACTCACAACAACGGCCTACAGACATAAATAAACCAGCGACTGTATTCGCCATGACACAGACAGTCTGTGGTTTGTACTTGTTTAACTTTTGTCTAGTTTCTGAACAGATATGAGGAGCTGTGAGCTCTGAGTGCTAACAGCTAACGGCTGATGTTGGTTTTGTGTTTCGCATTGAAGATGACGTCACGGCTCCGCCTACACTGCGTTACCATAGTTACTACCCCAGTTCCTAAACTGTAATGGAAACGCAGCATAAAGTGAGCCTGGCCTACCAAGGCCTAACTATACCGTACTAAGCCGTGCGAGGCCCTGCAGTGTAAATGCACCATAAGAATGGTTGTGTTCTGCTAACTTAGCTTAGCCTTCGTTATAGTTTGCAATGTTGCACTGCCATGTTTCTACGGTAGCCCAGGAAGGACAAACCAAACACTGGCTCTAGAGAGTAGTAGAAGTTCTGCTGCATTTCTAAGTTATCTGCAGGCCACTGAAGGAGGGTAATAGTGCGGCAGTGATGACGTATTTAGGCTGACCCATAAGTTAGTATCGTGAAGAGCTACCCTGATAAAAAGCAGTTGGATTTCCTCATTTTATTTCGGTATATTGCAGCAAATAAGCTCTGTGGCAAACACACATTTACTCTATGATCCTTGACACCTTTCGTTTTGATATTCTCCACATCATGAAACCACTTTGTGATTTTTGAAGTGTAAATGCAATTGCTATAAGTAAAAAGCTAACGTTAGGCTATTAACAAACTATATCAAGGTCACATGGCTGAGCATTACCACCGCTAAGCTAAAGGCAGCCTGTTGTTGCTGTGATTACATTATATATATATATACAAATACATGTATTTTGTACGCGCTTTTACAGGTTCTCAAAGTCGCTTTACAGAGGTAGTGAAAAAGGACCACACAATAAAATCGAGCAATAAAAAAACAATCACACATTAAAGTGGTCTTATTCAGTCACCAAAGTTTTTCTGACACATCGAAGCTTGGACATTTATTAGTGGGGTATTTACTGACATATTGCAAGTCTTAAAACCAAATGTCATAGTATCTTCAGCTTGTGTTAACTTCTACATACCTTATTTTAAGGCTTCTAACCACAAACAGATTAAAAAAAACTTCCAAACGAGAGAACCAGAAGTGTTAAAATGCTGACAAATGTCCAGGTTTTAGGACTCGTTCCTGCACCTCTCCATTCAGCTAGACACAACAATACTTTCCCAAGATTCTTGTAGCCAACAAAAGAGAATCTAATTTGAATTTTAATTGAGAGAGGAGGGGGGCACATTCAAACCAGAAATATTGTAATTACATGCTTTGCCAGCTGCATGCTGCTGTTCTGTCTTTCAAAGCAAAAGCTGTACACGACTGTTTCTAAAAGCAATTATTCAGCTGAACCTGCAGTGATTTTCTGCTTTGACTACTCCAAGCAACTCTTATTTATGGAAGTCAAACCTTGGCTGAGTACATTTAATCAACCGAATTTCATCATGGATAGCGTTTCATGAACTATCTACAATATGTTGAATAGAAATGATGTAGAAATGTCTGTTTTCGTCGAAATGCAAGTTGAATTGATCCCAGCATTTGTAGTTTTAACCCTTAAATGGTTTCTGTATCCTTGAGCCCAGATAAGGTTATAATCACTCACAGATATACTTGTGTTTTGAAGCCTATCCTCCTAAATCAATCAGACGAAAACTGTGAAATATAGGTGTAATATATGGGTGTAACATTGACGTAACATGGGTGTAAATTCAGAGCATTATGGACGGTGTAATATAGCTCCCTAAATGGGCAATGTATCATGGGATATAAAGAGTGTAAGATGATGAAATGGTGTCATTTTAGCCTAGATATACTGTATTAGAAAATAGCAACTAATTATACATGTTTTTCTTATGCTTGCCCTTTTAACCCTCCTGTTGTCTTCGGGTCAAATCTGACCGATTTACTACTTTCATCAATCATAACTTTTTTGTTTTACATTCGATTGCATTAAGGCTTCATGATATCCTTCACAGACATTTGAACATATAAAATGGCTGATCACCACTTTCATTGGATTTTGGATGATTTAGTCAACTTTGTAACACCCATGGTGTTCCCGCCATAAAGTAAAGGAATTAGTAACCATCCGGATCAGATAAAACACACACACACACACACACACACACACACACACACACACACACACACACACACACACACACACACACACACACACAACAATTTGACACATTTCCCGCTCTTATGTGCCCCTCCCCCCACATGGATCACACCTGGCACACGCAATACATGTTCAGTGTCTATTCTTTGTATATTTACTGCAGTTTTTCATGTATACCAGTAGTCTGATACAATATGTACAGTTTGAAAGGGTGTTAAATGACATTTGGTGCTGATTAATGGTTTTTGTGTTAATGTAATAGCAGTTAAAACAGGACCGGTCACATTTGACCACGAACACCAAAGTAAGGGGGGGGACACAGAGACAATAGGAGGGTTAAGGGTTAATACAGATAATAAAGTGAGTATGAATTATTCTGTCCAGGATCATCTTGCTATGAAATGCTCACATCTGTCTTCTCCAATCAGCTCAGATGATATATACCTGTCTCTATCATTTGTGTCCACTTCAATTGTCTTCTCCATGATGGTATGTGTGTGTTTATCACGTTCTGTTGCTTTTACCTCTTAGAATATTTGACAAATCGTACGGTGTCCTTGGTGTGCCATGAAAGGCGCCTTAAATAAAATGTAGTATTATTATTATACACAGGCCAACAATCACAGCTCGTACTGCAGGAACATCTCCTTTGTCCAACACTAGCTATAAGAACTCTGAAAAACGTTGACAAACAAGAAGACAGAGTCCCGCCCTGGTCACATGGGGTGAGATGTGTCTTTGTAATAAATCAGTGCCCTCGCTCAGATCTCCGACTGCTTTCTGACTCCAGAGAAACAGACATAACGAATGTTCAAAACACAACGTGCCGCTGCCTGCAGTCTCCATCTGTTACCACTTTCTGTCCTTTCTCTCCTCTTCTTTCTCTATTTCTTTATCGTTTTCTTGCTCTGAAATTCTCCCTTTCTTCTTCTTGTCACATCAGGAACATGCACTAAAAAAACTGAATCGTTGACTTTAAATAAATGTATTACGTCAACAGATTTATTGTATCGCTGCTTCTCTTGATAACTGGACTTAAACTCACACTGTACATTTTACATATTCAATTTAATATGTAATAATCCTTTTCTTGCATAATTAATGTATATATAATATATCCAGCATTATATTTGTTAATGGAAATTTGTATTTCTACATGTATATTTTCCTTTTTAATGCTATTTTATTTCAGAAATATTTTGGACTGTTTATTTCTAGTGTCTTGATTTCTCTTATTGCCTTGTTTTTTATGCTACTGCAATGCAAACCTTTCCCAAGTTGGAATCAATAAAGTACTATCCATCTATCCATCTATCCATCTATCCATCTATCCATCTATCCATCCATCTATCCATCTATCTATCTATCCATCTATCCATCTATCTATCTATCCATCTATCCATCTATCTATCCATCTATCCATCTATCTATCTATCCATCTATCCATCTATCATCTATCTATCCATCTATCCATCTATCCATCTATCTATCTATCCATCTATCTATCTACACTACAACAACTTGAAATCTTGTCTAATAGTCTAATATCTAATCTGAAATATAGTCCAAAATGAGTTCTCCCAGCTAATTACAAGATCTGATTTATCTAAATATCCCTTCTTATTTCAAGAAATCTAACCAAGCTAATGTTCACTTGTTCTATTGGCAGGTTTTTGTACTTATTTCAAGTGAAAACAGCTAGTTTTCATTATTGTTTAACTTGTTTTTGGAGCGGCATTTTTTCCAGTGTATCTATCTTATCTATCTATTTGGTTAGTTGAAAGCAATTATATCATGTTTAAATATTAGCTTCAACTTAATATTATTGCTTTCAACTAACCCAATACAGTTATGTGAAATCTGTTGACATAATACATTTAATTAAAGTCAGCTTTTCTCGCGTTATGTAATCAGCTTTATAAAAGAAACAGAAACGATTTGACTGCTGCTGACACAGAAATCATTTCATGAGAATGAATCAAATTAAAAGTAGCCTGGTGTAGAAGTGGTGATAAATCTTTCTTGCAGCCTCTCTCCCTCCGAACGTCATTTCTTCAACACTGCTTCCTCCAATGCATCTTAATGGGATTTCATGCCTGGAGCGCATTCAAGGCTGGAGCGGGAGTCTGCTGCTGCATTGTGTTATATCTGGCTGTTTCAAGAATAACTCACACGACAACTCTCTGAGCCCTCACTGAAACCCAAAAGCAAGAAGTGGAGGAAGCAGATCTTGTACTCGAGTAGAAGTAGAAATACTCAGATCTTGTACTCGAGTAATAATAATAATAATAGCTTCGATTTCTATAGCGCCTTTCAGGGGACCCAAGGTCGCTTCACAAGTAATAGTGCAAAGACAAACATAACAAAACAAAAGACAGACAAACAGAACAACAGATCGATTTAGGGGCCGAAAGCCTTGGCAAACAGATGGGACTTGAGGGCCCTTTTGAAGGCTTCAAGTGTGGGGATGTTGCGTATCTCCGCAGGGAGAGCGTTCCAGAGGGTGGGGGCTGCCACACTGAAGGCTCTGTCCCCGTAGGTTCGCAGTTTGGTGCGGGGGGTGGTAAGCAGGCCAGAGTCTGAGGACCGCAGGTTCCGGGGTGGGGCATGTGGGTGAAGGATGTCCGATAGGTACTGGGGGGCAAGGGCATGGAGGGATTTGTAGGTAAGGAGGAGGATTTTGTAGGATATGCGGGACTTGACCGGCAACCAGTGTAGGTGGATGAGGGTGGGAGTGATGTGCTGCCACGGTTTTGTGTGCGTGAGTACCCTAGCAGCACAGTTTTGGACATACTGGAGCCTGTCCAGGGTTTTGTTGGGAACCCCGAACAGGACACCATTGCAGTAGTCCAAGCGGGTGGTGACAAATGCATGGACTAGGGTTTCGGCAACCGACTCCGAGAGTGACGGTCGGAGTCTGGCAATGTTCCTCAGGTGATAAAAGGCCGATTTGGTCACAGATTTGACGTGGGAATGGAAGGAAAGGGTGGAGTCGAGGATGACACCCAGGTTGCGGGCTTCAGGAGATGGGGAGTAGAAGTAGAAGTACTCAGATCTTGTACTCGAGTAGAAGTAGAAGTACTCAGATATTGTACTCGAGTAGAAGTAGAAGTACTCAGATCTTGTACTCGAGTAGAAGTAGAAATACTCAGATCTTGTACTCGAGCAGAAGTAGAAGTACTCAGATCTTGTACTCGAGTAGAAGTAGAAGTACTCAGATCTTGTACTTGAGTAAAAGTAGAAGTACTCAGATCTTGCACTTGAGTAAAAGTAGAAGTACTCAGATCTTGTACTTGAGTAAAAGTAGAAGTACTCAGATCTTGCACTTGAGTAAAAGTAGAAGTACTCAGGTCTTGTACTTGAGTAAAAGTAGAAGTACTCAGATCTTGTACTTGAGTAAAAGTAGAAGTACTCAGGTCTTGTACTTGAGTAAAAGTAGAAGTACTCAGATCTTGTACTTGAGTAAAAGTAGAAGTACTCAGATCTTGTACTTGAGTAAAAGTAGAAGTACCAGAGTGTAGGAATACTCTGTTACAGTAAAAGTCCTGCATTCAAAATGTTCCTCAAGTGAAAGTAGGAAAGTATTCTCATCTAAATATAGTGAAAGTAGCGACTGTAAAAGTAGTCATTGTGCAGATTGGTCCTTTTCAGAATAATATATATGATATGTTTTATAATGATTGATCATGAAAGTGTTCTCAAAGCTGGTAAAGGTGCAGCTAGTTTGAATGACTTTGTATACTGCAGGGTAGCTGGTGGATTTACTCCAGGTGGAACTAAAGTCTGATTTAAGAGCTGATTATATTTACATCATTCATCCAGATCTGTAAAGTAACTAGTGGTATTAAATACATGTAGTGGAGTAAAAGTACACTATTACCCTCTGAATTGTAGTGGAGTAGAAGTAGGACAAGTACTTACTGTAAGTAACGTATACAAATCCCTTACAATTGTCCTTAAGAACAGTATTTGAGTAAATCTACTTAGTTACTCCACTGCGTATAAGTACATCCTGAATAATTGAGCCAGAGCAGTCAGTGAGTTCACCGAGAGGAAGTTCCTAAAAAAGTGCATCATTCCCCCGAGGCAGTGTCATGGTGACAGCTTCAGTCCTGTCTGATAGCTGAGGATGTGCCTACAAATAATAATCACTAGTAAGTCCAGAAATATCTGTAATAGACGACATGTCCGGGGGCCAGAGGGTCTGAGTGTCCACCGACACTAACAAGGAGCTCTGAAACCATCATTCGGCCTGGATGGAAACTCAATACAGCTGGAAATGTAGTTCACACATTTCCATGCAGACAGGGATGTTATGGATTAAACACACACACACACACACACCTCCAAACAGCCCCTGAATGCATCACAGACCCACTTGTTGAAGCGTTTGTTTGTGTTTTATTGATCGCAATTAAAGCGCCTGTGGGTGGAGGGGAAAGAAGATATTGTGGTTCTCACCAATGCATCCTTCCTACTTTAATCAAACCAAGTATAACCTGTACATTCATTTTTTTAAATAGAAAAACTCTATATGATTGCTCAGAACGTAAACACAGTCAGAATATACTGTAACTTTAATGTTTTTCACTTCAGATGACAAGCAGTGGAAAATACATCATTTCCTGTAACCACAATATAAGACTTTGTTTTAAGACTTTTCAAATGTGATCAATGTGGTCAAATTAAGCTGAACACTTGATTATATATTTTACTGTAGTAGTGAGCACACATGGTAAGAACTAAATATTATAATTTATTAAGAAAGGTCTTTAAAAAAACTATTTATTTCAGTGTTATGCCAGAAATATGTAACATTTTATAGTCAAATAAAAAGCTTGTCTCATGACCCTTTGTGGTGACATGTTCGACATTTACTGAAGTTGTTATCCATTAATATATTTTACATGTTGGCCCATTCAGTGTCACTGGGCTAATCCAAGCTTTAACTGTGTATGAGACACACAGCAAGAATAATCTCTAAGTAATAATACTACAAACTAATACTAACTGTTGTCCTTTTTGTCTCCTCTACTCTCTCTCTCACACACACACACACTGACAACACACACACACACAAACACACACACACACACACACACACACACACACACACAAACACACGCACACACATCTGTCCCCATCTCTTCACTTTCATAAATGAAGAGAGATAGAGAGAGACACACACACACACACACACACACACACACACACACACACACACAACACACACACACACACACACACACAACACACACACACACACAACACACACACACACACACACACACACACACACACACACACACACACACACACACACACACACACACACACACACACACACACACACACCGTGGTCCTGTTCCGCTCTGCAGGCTCTCAGACCACCTGAGGGTATCACATCCCAGGTTTGTTTTCCCTGTATCTGCTCCATCAGAGAAGAGCAGGCCTCATTAGTGTGTGGCCCCTGTAGGGTCCCGAGGCCCCTAAACCCACAACAGCCAACCTCCAGTGTACCCTCGGGCCCCGAGAACCCCTAACAACAACAAATCACTGAAACAAAAACGCGTGCTAGCTCCCCTAATGCCCAACTCTTTTACACTTCAAAAACACAATTATGCTAATGCCAGGAATCATTTGCCATTCCAGCTCTGATTTAATGCGGCCTTTTAGTGGGGAAAGCTAATTAGAGGGCCTTAATTAACATGTGCGACACACACACTGAAGAGAAGAAGTGCGAAGGAGCCTGTCGATCAGCGAGAGGGCGAGAGAGGAAGGGAAGTCTGAAAGCTATGCAAATGAGGCGAGCGAGCGCCACGGGAGGCGTGGATATCTGCCGCTACAACGCTTTCTGTAAATATCACCGTGACCCGTAGACAGAGAGGAGTCAGCTCATTAACTCAGACGGGAAGGTGTCACATGACTCAGCCCACTAGGGTCAACGCTGATATGATGCAACTCAGTGAGGGTAGACATTATTAAAACACGGACAAAACACACGATTTAAACTCCTGTCCTGAAATGCTAATCCTCCATTCCTGTCACATTATGTATAACTCAGGGTGGATGGACTACTGCACTCTCCTGGATATGCTGCCAGTCAATGCATATACAACCAGAGATGACAAAAGTACACACATCCTTTACTCAAGTAAAAGTACAGATACTTGTGTTTAAAAATACTCTGGTAAAAGTAGAAGTACTGACTAAAATTAATTCAACATGTTGAATCGGCCGCGGGAGGTGTGAAAATGTGCCGTAAAGCAACGACGGTGCGGGACACACCAACCTGAGTAGGGCGCCGCGAATGCCCGACTGCCTCTGACTCCCAAAATTCGGGTAGGTGTGTCAGGGCCTTAAGTGTTTCCATGTTTGAAAACAGTCTCACAGTCTAGCAGTCTTATTCAACTCTCAATACGGAGTGTTTTCATTTACTCTAACTGTTTTTTGGGCATTTTAATCAAAATAACATTCCCTTTTCAGTTTATATTTTTGTTTAAAAGCCACATTTTTAAAAGTTAATTCCGAGTTATAAAAATATTCAACATCTTGTTCAATGCTTTCCATTAAAATGTAGGGAATAGTGTCCGAGTCTCTGCGGACAGAAGACACTCTGCTTCTGACTCCATGCTTCTAATCCTGAATGGCCGCTACAGGGTTTCCTCCTGGAATCGATGCAGCAGCAGGGACTGAAAGGAGGAAGTGGGACAAGATGGTGGCATCATGTGAAACCACTTTAAAATGCATAGAACGAGCGGTCCTGGGTGAGTAAAACACTCACAGTATTGATCTTCCTTCTCTCCGAGTTCCTGACCTTTTTCACTTGGTTGTTGTACTTTAAACCAAGAATAGGAAATGCATTATTAATGTTAAAGTTATATATTTCATGGAATCGAACGCTGATATTGACATTATTTATGTCGAATGGACATCTTTTTAGCACTCTTGGCATTTCCAAACCTCTCTGAGAGCGGTCTTCATTGTTGGAGTCCACCGTTTTTACAGGTTTTTCAGCATGTAGGGCGGCCAATAGGGCTGCATAGAGTTTTATCAAATTCAATACCAGGTTCTCTTTTCTTTTTATCTACTATGAAGGCACCATAGATGGAGCTTCATTATTTTTTCATCTAACATGGAGGCATTGAAGAGGGCACTTTTTCAAGGGTTTAAAAAAAAAAACGTGTGTCAACCTCACTGTTAACTCTCTCCTAACTGTGTATCATCAGTATGTAGTGTCTCTACTTTAAAGAGTCCTCTCCTGCTACTTTAAAGAGTCCTCTCCTGCTGATGTTCAGGTGTATATCAGTATGTAGTGTCTCTACTTTAAAGAGTCCTCTCCTGCTGATGTTCAGGTGTATATCAGTATATAGTGTCTCTACTTTAAAGAGTCCTCTCCTGCTGATGTTCAGGAGTATATCAGTATGTAGTGTCTCTACTTTAAAGAGTCCTCTCCTGCTACTTTAAAGAGTCCTCTCCTGCTGATGTTCAGGTGTATATCAGTATGTAGTGTCTCTACTTTAAAGAGTCCTCTCCTGCTGATGTTCAGGTGAATATCAGCATGTAGTGTCTCTACTTTAAAGAGTCCTCTCCTGCTGATGTTCAGGTGTATATCAGTATGTAGTGTCTCTACTTTAAAGAGTCCTCTCCTGCTGATGTTCAGGAGTATATCAGTATGTAGTGTCTCTACTTTAAAGAGTCCTCTCCTGCTGATGTTCAGGTGAATATCAGCATGTAGTGTCTCTACTTTAAAGAGTCCTCTCCTGCTGATGTTCAGGTGTATATCAGCATGTAGTGTCTCTACTTTAAAGAGTTCTCTCCTGCTGATGTTCAGGTGAATATCAGCATGTAGTGTCTCTACTTTAAAGAGTTCTCTCCTGCTGATGTTCAGGTGTATATCAGTATGTAGTGTCTCTACTTTAAAGAGTCCTCTCATGCTGATGCTCAGGTGTATATCAGTATGTAGTGTCTCTACTTTAAAGAGTCCTCTCCTGCTAACTGTCAGGTGTATATCAGTATGTAGTGTCTCTACGTTAAGAGGTCCTCTCCTGCTGATGTTCAGGTGTATATCAGTATGTAGTGTCTCTACTTTAAAGAGTCCTCTCCTGCTGATGTTCAGGTGTATATCAGTATGTAGTGTCCTCTACTTTAAAGAGTCCTCTCCTGCTGATGTTCAGGTGTTATCAGTATGTAGTGTCTCTACTTTAAAGAGTCCTCTCCTGCGGATGTTCAGGGTGTATATCAGTATGTAGTGTCTCTACTTAAAGAGTCCTCTCCTGCTGATGTTCAGGTGTATGTAGTGTCTCTACTTTAAAGAGTCCTCTCCTGCTGATGTTCAGGTGTATATCAGTATGTAGTGTCTCTACTTTAAAGAGTCCTCTCTTGCTGATGTTCAGGTGTGTATCAGTATGTAGTGTCTCTACTTTAAAGAGTCTTCTCCTGCTGATATTCAGGTGTGTATCAGTTGTAGTGTCTCTACTTTAAAGAGTCCTCTCCTGCTGATGTTCAGGTGTGTATCAGTATGTAGTGTCTCTACTTTAAAGAGTCCTCTCCTGCTGATGTTCAGGTGTGTATCAGTATGTAGTGTCTCTACTTTAAAGAGTCCTCTCCTGCTGATGTTCAGGTGTATATCAGTGTGTAGTGCCTCTACTTTAAAGAGTCCTCTCCTGCTGATGTTCAGGTGTATATCAGTATGTAGTGTCTACTTTAAAGAGTCCTCTCCTGCTGATGTTCAGGTGTATCAGTGTGTAGTGTCTCTACTTTAAAGAGTCCCTCTCCTGCTGATGTTCAGGTGTAGATCAGTATGATAGTGTCTCTACTTTAAAGAGTCCCTCTCCTGCTGATGTTCAGGTGTGTATCAGTATGTAGTGTCTCTACTTTAAAGAGTCCTCTCCTGCTGATGTTCAGGTGTATATCAGTATGTAGTGTCTCTACTTTAAAGAGTCCTCTCCTGCTGATGTTCAGGTGTATATCAGTATGTAGTGTCTCTACTTTAAAGAGTCCTCTCCTGCTGATGTTCAGGTGTGTATCAGTATGTAGTGTCTCTACTTTAAAGAGTCCTCTCCTGCTGATGTTCAGGTGTATATCAGTATGTAGTGTCCTCTACTTTAAAGAGTCCTCTCCTGCTGATGTTCAGGTGTATATCAGTATGTAGTGTCTCTACTTTAAAGAGTCCTCTCCTGCTGATGTTCAGGTGTATATCAGTATGTAGTGTCTCTACTTTAAAGGGTCCTCTCCTGCTGATGTTCAGGTGTATATCAGTATGTAGTGTCTCTACTTTAAAGAGTCCTCTCCTGCTGATGTTCAGGTGTATATCAGTATGTACTGTCTCTACTTTAAAGAGTCCTCTCCTGATGATGTTCAGGTGTATATCAGTATGTAGTGTCTCTACTTTAAAGAGTCCTCTCCTGATGATGTTCAGGTGTATATCAGTATGTAGTGTCTCTACTTTAAAGAGTCCTCTCCTGCTGATGTTCAGATGTATATCAGTATGTAGTGTCTCTACTTTAAAGAGTCCTCTCCTGCTGATGTTCAGGTGTATATCAGTATGTAGTGTCTCTACATGTCTCCATGCTTTAATGTTCAAAAAGCTCTTCATTTTTCTCATACTGCCTGTGCTGCAGCACCTCTTTTCACCCTCTGTCTGAAACCAGAGTCCAGTCTGCTCTGATTGGTTAGCTGGCCGGCTCTGTTGTGATTGGTCAACCGCTTAGAGATGTCC